>NC_134353.1:264045815-264175815 GCF_048569485.1 Anomaloglossus baeobatrachus | reverse complement strand
GAGTGGCCGCCTATACCGGCTGCTGTTTTGCCGCCTATGCCGGCTGCTGGGCGGCCGCCTATGCCGGCTGCTGGACGGCCGGGTATGTCGGCTGCTGGGTGGCCGGCTATGTCGGCAGCTTGGTGGCCGCCTATGCCGCTTGCTGTTTGGCCGCCTATGTCGGCTCCTGAGCGGCCGCCTATGCCGGCTGCTGTTTGGCCACCTATGCCGGCTGCTGTTTGGCCGCCTATGCCGGCTGCTGTTTGGCCGCCTATGCCGGCTGCTGAGTGGCCCCTTATGTCGCCTGTTGGGCGGCCGCCTATGCCGGCTGCTGGCGGCCGGCTATGTCGGCTGCTGGGTGGCCGGTTATGCCGGCTGCTGAGAGGCCGCCTATGTCGGCTGCTGTTTGGCCGCCTATGCCGGCTGCTGGGCGGCCGCCTATGCCGGCTGCTGGGCGGCTCCTTATGTCGGCTGTTTTGCGGCCGCCTATGCCGGCTGCTGGGCGGCCGCCTATGTCGACTGCTGGGCGGCCGCCTATGTCGGCTGCTGGGCGGCCCCTTATGTCGGCTGCTGAGCGGCCGCCTATGCCGGCTGCTGAGTGGCCGCCTATGCCGGCTGCTGTTCGGCCGCCTATATCGGCTGCTGGACGGCCGCCTATGCCGGTTGCTGGGTGGCCGGCTATGTCGGCAGCTGGGTGGCCGCCTATGGCGGCTGCTGTTTGGCCGCCTATGTCGGCTCCTGAGCGGCCGCCTATGCCGGCTGCTGTTTAGCCGCCTTTGTCGGCTGCTGAGTGGCCGCCTATGCCGGCTGCTGTTTTGACGCCTATGCCGGCTGCTGGGCGGCCCCTTATGTCGGCTGTTGGGCGGCCGCCTATGCCGGCTGCTGGCGGCCGGCTATGTCGGCTGCTGGCGGCCGGCTATGTCGGCTGCTGGGTGGCCGGCTATGCCGGCTGCTGAGAGGCCGCCTATGTCGCCTGCTGTTTCGCCGCCTATGCCGGCTGCTGAGAGCCTGCCTATCTCGGCTGCTGGGCGGCCGGCTATGTCGGCCGCTGAGCGGCCGCCTATGCCGGCTGCTGAGTGGCCGCCTATGTCGGCTGCTGTTCGGCCGCCTATGTCGGCTGCTGGCGGCCGGCTATATCGGCTGCTGGGTGGCCGGCTATGTCGGCAGCTGGGTCGCCACCTATGCCGGCTGCTGTTCGGCCGCCTATGTCGGCTGCTGAGCGGCCGCCTATGTCGGCTGCTGAGCGGCCGCCTATGCCGGCTGCTGGACGGCCGGCTTTGTCGGCTGCTGGGTGGCCGGCCTATGTCGGCAGGTTGGTGGCCGCCTATGCCGGCTGCTGTTTGGCCGCCTGTGCCGGCTGCTAAGCGGCCCCTTATGTCGGCTGTTGGGCGGGCCGCCTATGCCGGCTGCTGGCGGCCGGCTATGTCGGCTGCTGGCGGCCGCCTATGCAGGCTGCTGGACGGCCGGCTATGTCGGCTGCTGAGCGGCCGCCTATGCCGGCTGCTGGGCGGCCGCCTATGCCGGCTGCTGGGTGACCGCCTATGCCGGCTGCTGGGTGGCGGCGTATGCCGGCAGCTGGTTGGCCGCCTATGCCGGCTGCTGTTTGGCCGCCTATGCCGGCTGCTGTTTGGCCACCTATGCCGGCTGCTAAGCGGCCGCCTATGCCGGCTGCTGGGCGGCCCCTTATGTCGCCTGTTGGGCGGCCGCCTATGCCGGCTGCTGGCGGCCGGCTATGTCGGCTGCTGGGTGGCCGGCTATGCCGGCTGCTGAGAGGCCGCCTATGTCGGCTGCTGTTTGGCCGCCTATGCCGGCTGCTGGGCGGCCGCCTATGCCGGCTGCTGGGCGGCCCCTTATGTCGGCTGTTTTGCGGCCGCCTATGCCGGCTGCTGGGCGGCCGCCTATGTCGACTGCTGGGCGGCCGCCTATGTCGGCTGCTGGGCGGCCCCTTATGTCGGCTGCTGAGCGGCCGCCTATGCCGGCTGCTGAGTGGCCGCCTATGCCGGCTGCTGTTCGGCCGCCTATATCGGCTGCTGGACGGGCGCCTATGCCGGTTGCTGGGTGGCCGGCTATGTCGGCAGCTGGGTGGCCGCCTATGGCGGCTGCTGTTTGGCCGCCTATGTCGGCTCCTGAGCGGCCGCCTATGCCGGCTGCTGTTTAGCCGCCTTTGTCGGCTGCTGAGTGGCCGCCTATGCCGGCTGCTGAGTGGCCGCCTATGCCGGCTGCTGTTTTGCCGCCTATGCCGGCTGCTGGGCGGCCCCTTATGTCGGCTGTTGGGCGGCCGCCTATGCCGGCTGCTGGCGGCCGGCTATGTCGGCTGCTGGCGGCCGGCTATGTCGGCTGCTGGGTGGCCGGCTATGCCGGCTGCTGAGAGGCCGCCTATGTCGCCTGCTGTTTCGCCGCCTATGCCGGCTGCTGAGTTGCCGCCTATGCCAGCTGCTGAGTGGCCGCCTATGCCGGGTGCTGTTAGGCCGCCTATGCCGGCTACTAAGCGGCCGCCTATGCCGGCTGCTGAGCGGCCGCCTATGCCGGCTGCTGTTTGGCCATGCCGGCTGCTGTTTGGCCGCCTATGCCGGCTGCTGTTTGGCCGCCTATGCCGGCTGCTGTTTGGCCGCCTATATCGGCTGCTGGACGGCCGCCTATGTCGGCCGCTGGGCGGCCGCCTATGCCGGCCGCTTAGAGGCCGCCTATGTCGGCAGCTGGGCGGCCGCTTATGTCGGCCGCTGAGCGGCCGCCTATTCCGGCTGCTGGACGGCCGGCTATGTCGGCTGCTGGGTGGCCAGCTATGTCGGCAGCTTGGTGGCCCGCCTATGCCGGCTGCTGTTTGGCCGCCTATGTCGGCTCCTGAGCGGCCGCCTATGCCGGCTGCTGTTTGGCCGGCTTTGCCGGCTGCTGAGTGGCCGCCTATGCCGGCTGCTGAGTGGCCGCCTATGCCGGCTGCTGTTAGGCCGCTTATGCCGGCTGCTGAGCGGCCGCCTATGCCGGCTGCTGAAGTGGTCGCCTATGCCGGCTGCTGGGTGGCCGCCTATGCCGGCTGCTGGGCGGCCGCCTATGCCGGCTGCTGGGTGACCGCCTATGCCGGCTGCTGAGAGGCCGCCTATGCCGGCTGCTGAGTGGCCGCCTATGCCGGCTGCTGTTAGGCCGCTTATGCCGGCTGCTGAGCGGCCGCTTATGCCGGCTGCTGAGCGGCCGCCTATGCCGGCTGCTGAGTGGTCGCCTATGCCGGCTGCTGGGTGGCCGCCTATGCCGGCTGCTGGGCGGCCGCCTATGCCGGCTGCTGGGTGACCGCCAATGCCGGCTGCTGTTTGGCCGCCTATGCCGGCTGCTGTTTGGCCGCCTATGTCGGCTGCTGAGCGGCCGCCTATGCCGGCCGCTGGACAGCCGGCTATGTCGGCTGCTGGGTGGCCGGCTATGCCGGCTGCTGTTTGGCCGCCTTTGCCGGCTGCTGTTTGGCCGCCTATGTCTGCTGCTGTTTTGCCGCCTATGCCGGCTGCTGAGAGGCCGCCTATGCCGGCTGCTGAGTGGCCGCCTATGCCGGCTGCTGTTAGGCCGCTTATGCCGGCTGCTGAGCGGCCGCTTATGCCGGCTGCTGAGCGGCCGCCTATGCCGGCTGCTGAGTGGTCGCCTATGCCGGCTGCTGGGTGGCCGCCTATGCCGGCTGCTGGGCGGCCGCCCATGCCAGCTGCTGGTGACCGCCTATGCCGGCTGCTGTTTGGCCGCCTATGCCGGCTGCTGTTTGGCCGCCTATGCCGGCTGCTGTTTGGCCGCCTATGTCGGCTGCTGAGCGGCCGCCTATGCCGGCCGCTGGACGGCCGGCTATGTCGGCTGCTGGGTGGCCGGCTATGCCGGCTGCTGTTTGGCCGCCTTTGCCGGCTGCTGTTTGGCCGCCTATGTCTGCTGCTGTTTTGCCGCCTATGCCGGCTGCTGGGCGGCCGCATATGCCCGCTGCTGGGCGGCCGCCTATGTCGGCTGCTGGGCGGCCCCTTATGTCGGCTCCTGAGCGGCCGCCTATGCCGGCTGCTGTTTGGCCGCCTATGCCGGCTGCTGTTTGGCCGCCTATGCCGGCTGCTGTTTGTCCGCCTATGCCGGCTGCTGTTTGGCCGCCTATTCCGGCTGCTGGGCGGCCGCCTATGCCGGCTGCTGGGCGGCCGCCTATGTCGGCTGCCGGGCGGCCCCTTATGTCGGCTGCTGGGCGGCCGCCTATGCCGGCTGCTATTTGGCCGCCTATGCCGGCTGCTGTTTTGCCGCCTATGCCGGCTGCTGGGCGGCCGCCTATGCTGGCTGCTGGGCGGCCGCCTATGCCGGCTGCTGGGCGGCCGCCTATGCCGGCTGCTGGGCGGCCGCATATGCCCGCTGCTGGGCGGCCGCCTATGTCGGCTGCTGGGCGGCCCCCTTATGTCGGCTCCTGAGCGGCCGCCTATGCCGGCTGCTGTTTGGCCGCCTATGCCGGCTGCTGTTTGGCCGCCTATTCCGGCTGCTGGGCGGCCGCCTATGCCGGCTGCTGGGCGGCCGCCTATGTCGGCTGCTGGGCGGCCCCTTATGTCGGCTGCTGGGCGGCCGCCTATGCCGGCTGCTGGCGGCCGGCTATGTCGGCTGCTGGGTGGCCGGCTATGCCGGCTGCTGAGAGGCCGCCTATGTCGGCTGCTGTTTGGCCGCCTATGCCGGCTGCTGGGCGGCCGCCTATGCCGGCTGCTGGGCGGCCCCTTATGTCGGCTGTTTTGCGGCCGCCTATGCCGGCTGCTGGGCGGCCGCCTATGTCGACTGCTGGGCGGCCGCCTATGTCGGCTGCTGGGCGGCCCCTTATGTCGGCTGCTGAGCGGCCGCCTATGCCGGCTGCTGAGTGGCCGCCTATGCCGGCTGCTGTTCGGCCGCCTATATCGGCTGCTGGACGGCCGCCTATGCCGGTTGCTGGGTGGCCGGCTATGTCGGCAGCTGGGTGGCCGCCTATGGCGGCTGCTGTTTGGCCGCCTATGTCGGCTCCTGAGCGGCCGCCTATGCCGGCTGCTGTTTTGCCGCCTATGCCGGCTGCTGGGCGGCCCCTTATGTCGGCTGTTGGGCGGCCGCCTATGCCGGCTGCTGGCGGCCGGCTATGTCGGCTGCTGGCGGCCGGCTATGTCGGCTGCTGGGTGGCCGGCTATGCCGGCTGCTGAGAGGCCGCCTATGTCGCCTGCTTTTTCGCCGCCTATGCCGGCTGCTGAGAGCCTGCCTATCTCGGCTGCTGGGCGGCCGGCTATGTCGGCCGCTGAGCGGCCGCCTATGCCGGCTGCTGAGTGGCCGCATATGTCGGCTGCTGAGTGGCCGCCTATACCGGCTGCTGTTTTGCCGCCTATGCCGGCTGCTGGGCGGCCGCCTATGCCGGCTGCTGGACGGCCGCCTATGCCGGCTGCTGTTTGGCCGCCTATGTCGGCTCCTGAGCGGCCGCCTATGCCGGCTGCTGTTTGGCCGCCTATGCCGGCTGCTGTTTGGCCGCCTATGCCGGCTGCTGAGTGGCCGCCTATGCCAGCTGCTGAGTGGCCGCCTATGCCGGGTGCTGTTAGGCCGCCTATGCCGGCTACTAAGCGGCCCCCTATGCCGGCTGCTGAGCGGCCGCCTATGCCGGCTGCTGTTTGGCCATGCCGGCTGCTGTTTGGCCGCCTATGCCGGCTGCTGTTTGGCCGCCTATGCCGGCTGCTGTTTGGCCGCCTATATCGGCTGCTGGACGGCCGCCTATGTCGGCTGCTGGGCGGCCGCCTATGCCGGCCGCTTAGAGGCCGCCTATGTCGGCAGCTGGGCGGCTGCTTATGTCGGCCGCTGAGCGGCCGCCTATTCCGGCTGCTGGACGGCCGGCTATGTCGGCTGCTGGGTGGCCGGCTATGTCGGCAGCTTGGTGGCCGCCTATGCCGGCTGCTGTTTGGCCGCCTATGTCGGCTCCTGAGCGGCCGCCTATGCCGGCTGCTGTTTGGCCGGCTTTGCCGGCTGCTGAGTGGCCGCCTATGCCGGCTGCTGAGTGGCCGCCTATGCCGGCTGCTGTTAGGCCGCTTATGCCGGCTGCTGAGCGGCCGCCTATGCCGGCCGCTGAGTGGTCGCCTATGCCGGCTGCTGGGTGGCCGCCTATGCCGGCTGCTGGGCGGCCGCCTATGCCGGCTGCTGGATGACCGCCTATGCCGGCTGCTGAGAGGTCGCCTATGCCGGCTGCTGAGTGGCCGCCTATGCCGGCTGCTGTTAGGCCGCTTATGCCGGCTGCTGAGCGGCCGCTTATGCCGGCTGCTGAGCGGCCGCCTATGCCGGCTGCTGAGTGGTCGCCTATGCCGGCTACTGGGTGGCCGCCTATGCCGGCTGCTGGGCGGCCGCCTATGCCGGCTGCTGGGTGACCTCCTATGCCGGCTGCTGTTTGGCCACCTATGCCGGCTGCTGTTTGGCCGCCTATGTCGGCTGCTGAGCGGCCGCCTATGCCGGCCGCTGGACGGCCTGCTATGTCGGCTGCTGGGTGGCCGGCTATGCCGGCTGCTGTTTGGCCGCCTTTGCCGGCTGCTGTTTGGCCGCCTATGTCTGCTGCTGTTTTGCCGCCTATGCCGGCTGCTGGGCGGCCGCCTATGCTGGCTGCTGGGCGGCCGCCTATGCTGGCTGCTGGGCGGCCGCATATGCCCGCTGCTGGGCGGCCGCCTATGTCGGCTGCTGGGCGGCCCCTTATGTCGGCTCCTGAGCGGCCGCCTATGCCGGCTGCTGTTTGGCCGCCTATGCCGGCTGCTGTTTGTCCGCCTATGCCGGCTGCTGTTTGGCCGCCTATTCCGGCTGCTGGGCGGCCGCCTATGCCGGCTGCTGGGCGGCCGCCTATGTCGGCTGCTGGGCGGCCCCTTATGTCGGCTGCTGGGCGGCCGCCTATGCCGGCTGCTATTTGGCCGCCTATGCCGGCTGCTGAGCGGCCGCCTATGCCGGCTGCTGAGCGGCCGCCTATGCTGGCTGCTGAGTGGCCGCCTATCCTGGCTGCTGTTTGGCCGCCTATATCGGCTGCTGGACGGCCGCCTATGTCGGCTGCTGGGCGGCTGCCTATGCCGGCTGCTGGGTGGCCGGCTATGTCGGCAGCTGGGTGGCCGCCTATGCCGGCTGCTGTTTGGCCGCCTATGTCGGCTCCTGAGCGGCCACTTATGCCGGCTGCTGTTTAGCCGCCTATGTCGGCTGCTGAGTGGCCGCCTATGACGGCTGCTGTTTTGCCGCCTATGCCGGCTGCTGGGCGGCCCCTTATGTCGGCTGTTGGGCGGCCGCCTATGCCGGCTGCTGGCGGCCGGCTATGTCGGCTGCTGGCGGCCGGCTATGTCGACTGCTGGGTGGCCGGCTATGCTTGCTGCTGAGAGGCCGCCTATGTCGGCTGCTGTTTCGCCGCCTATGCCGGCTGCTGAGAGCCTGCCTATGTCGGCTGCTGTTTGGCCGCCTATGCCGGCTGCTGTTTGGCCGCCTATTCCGGCTGCTGGGCGGCCGCCTATGCCGGCTGCTGGGCGGCCGCCTATGTCGGCTGCTGGGCGGCCCCTTATGTCGGCTGCTGGGCGGCCGCCTATGCCGGCTGCTGGCGGCCGGCTATGTCGGCTGCTGGGTGGCCGGCTATGCCGGCTGCTGAGAGGCCGCCTATGTCGGCTGCTGTTTGGCCGCCTATGCCGGCTGCTGGGCGGCCGCCTATGCCGGCTGCTGGGCGGCCCCTTATGTCGGCTGTTTTGCGGCCGCCTATGCCGGCTGCTGGGCGGCCGCCTATGTCGACTGCTGGGCGGCCGCCTATGTCGGCTGCTGGGCGGCCCCTTATGTCGGCTGCTGAGCGGCCGCCTATGCCGGCTGCTGTTCGGCCGCCTATATCAGCTGCTGGACGGCCGCCTATGCCGGTTGCTGGGTGGCCGGCTATGTCGGCTGCTGTTTGGCCGCCTATGCCGGCTGCTGGGCGGCCGCCTATGCCGGCTGCTGGGCGGCCCCTTATGTCGGCTGTTTTGCGGCCGCCTATGCCGGCTGCTGGGCGGCCGCCTATGTCGACTGCTGGGCGGCCGCCTATGTCGGCTGCTGGGCGGCCCCTTATGTCGGCTGCTGAGCGGCCGCCTATGCCGGCTGCTGTTCGGCCGCCTATATCAGCTGCTGGACGGCCGCCTATGCCGGTTGCTGGGTGGCCGGCTATGTCGGCAGCTGGGTGGCCGCCTATGGCGGCTGCTGTTTGGCCGCCTATGTCGGCTCCTGAGCGGCCGCCTATGCCGGCTGCTGTTTTGCCGCCTATGCCGGCTGCTGGGCGGCCCCTTATGTCGGCTGTTGGGCGGCCGCCTATGCCGGCTGCTGGCGGCCGGCTATGTCGGCTGCTGGCGGCCGGCTATGTCGGCTGCTGGGTGGCCGGCTATGCCGGCTGCTGAGAGGCCGCCTATGTCGCCTGCTGTTTCGCCGCCTATGCCGGCTGCTGAGAGCCTGCCTATCTCGGCTGCTGGGCGGCCGGCTATGTCGGCCGCTGAGCGGCCGCCTATGCCGGCTGCTGAGTGGCCGCCTATGTCGGCTGCTGAGTGGCCGCCTATACCGGCTGCTGTTTTGCCGCCTATGCCGGCTGCTGGGCGGCCGCCTATGCCGGCTGCTAGACGGCCGGGTATGTCGGCTGCTGGGTGGCCGGCTATGTCGGCAGCTTGGTGGCCGCCTATGCCGCTTGCTGTTTGGCCGCCTATGTCGGCTCCTGAGCGGCCGCCTATGCCGGCTGCTGTTTGGCCGCCTATGCCGGCTGCTGTTTGGCCGCCTATGCCGGCTGCTGAGTGGCCGCCTATGCCAGCTGCTGAGTGGCCGCCTATGCCGGGTGCTGTTAGGCCGCCTATGCCGGCTACTAAGCGGCCCCCTATGCCGGCTGCTGAGCGGCCGCCTATGCCGGCTGCTGTTTGGCCATGCCGGCTGCTGTTTGGCCGCCTATGCCGGCTGCTGTTTGGCCGCCTATGCCGGCTGCTGTTTAGCCGCCTATATCGGCTGCTGGACGGCCGCCTATGTCGGCTGCTGGGCGGCTGCTTATGTCGGCCGCTGAGCGGCCGCCTATTCCGGCTGCTGGACGGCCGGCTATGTCGGCTGCTGGGTGGCCGGCTATGTCGGCAGCTTGGTGGCCGCCTATGCCGGCTGCTGTTTGGCCGCCTATGTCGGCTCCTGAGCGGCCGCCTATGCCGGCTGCTGTTTGGCCGGCTTTGCCGGCTGCTGAGTGGCCGCCTATGCCGGCTGCTGAGTGGCCGCCTATGCCGGCTGCTGTTAGGCCGCTTATGCCGGCTGCTGAGCGGCCGCCTATGTCGGCCGCTGAGTGGTCGCCTATGCCGGCTGCTGGGTGGCCGCCTATGCCGGCTGCTGGGCGGCCGCCTATGCCGGCTGCTGGATGACCGCCTATGCCGGCTGCTGAGAGGTCGCCTATGCCGGCTGCTGAGTGGCCGCCTATGCCGGCTGCTGTTAGGCCGCTTATGCCGGCTGCTGAGCGGCCGCTTATGCCGGCTGCTGAGCGGCCGCCTATGCCGGCTGCTGAGTGGTCGCCTATGCCGGCTGCTGGGTGGCCGCCTATGCCGGCTGCTGGGCGGCCGCCTATGCCGGCTGCTGGGTGACCGCCTATGCCGGCTGCTGTTTGGCCGCCTATGCCGGCTGCTGTTTGGCCGCCTATGTCGGCTGCTGAGCGGCCGCCTATGCCGGCCGCTGGACGGCCTGCTATGTCGGCTGCTGGGTGGCCGGCTATGCCGGCTGCTGTTTGGCCGCCTTTGCCGGCTGCTGTTTGGCCGCCTATGTCTGCTGCTGTTTTGCCGCCTATGCCGGCTGCTGGGCGGCCGCCTATGCTGGCTGCTGGGCGGCCGCCTATGCTGGCTGCTGGGCGGCCGCATATGCCCGCTGCTGGGCGGCCGCCTATGTCGGCTGCTGGGCGGCCCCTTATGTCGGCTCCTGAGCGGCCGCCTATGCCGGCTGCTGTTTGGCCGCCTATGCCGGCTGCTGTTTGTCCGCCTATGCCGGCTGCTGTTTGGCCGCCTATTCCGGCTGCTGGGCGGCCGCCTATGCCGGCTGCTGGGCGGCCGCCTATGTCGGCTGCTGGGCGGCCCCTTATGTCGGCTGCTGGGCGGCCGCCTATGCCGGCTGCTATTTGGCCGCCTATGCCGGCTGCTGAGCGGCCGCCTATGCCGGCTGCTGAGCGGCCGCCTATGCTGGCTGCTGAGTGGCCGCCTATCCTGGCTGCTGTTTGGCCGCCTATATCGGCTGCTGGACGGCCGCCTATGTCGGCTGCTGGGCGGCTGCCTATGCCGGCTGCTGGGTGGCCTGCTATGTCGGCAGCTGGGTGGCCGCCTATGCCGGCTGCTGTTTGGCCGCCTATGTCGGCTCCTGAGCGGCCACTTATGCCGGCTGCTGTTTAGCCGCCTATGTCGGCTGCTGAGTGGCCGCCTATGACGGCTGCTGTTTTGCCGCCTATGCCGGCTGCTGGGCGGCCCCTTATGTCGGCTGTTGGGCGGCCGCCTATGCCGGCTGCTGGCGGCCGGCTATGTCGGCTGCTGGCGGCCGGCTATGTCGACTGCTGGGTGGCCGGCTATGCTTGCTGCTGAGAGGCCGCCTATGTCGGCTGCTGTTTCGCCGCCTATGCCGGCTGCTGAGAGCCTGCCTATGTCGGCTGCTGGGCGGCCGCCTATGCCGGCTGCTGAGCGGCCGCCTATGCCGGCTGCTGAGTGGCCGCCTATGTCGGCTGCTGAGTGGCCGCCTATGCCGGCTGCTGTTTTGCCGCCTATGCCGGCTGCTGGGTGGCCGCCTATGCCGGCTGCTGGACGGCCGGGTATGTCGGCTGCTGGGTGGCCGGCTATGTCGGCAGCTTGGTGGCCGCCTATGTCGGCTCCTGAGCGGCCGCCTATGCCGGCTGCTGTTTGGCCGCCTATGCCGGCTGCTGTTTGGCCGCCTATGCCGGCTGCTGAGTGGCCGCCTATGCCAGCTGCTGAGTGGCCGCCTATGCCAGGTGCTGTTAGGCTGCCTATGCCGGCTACTAAGCGGCCGCCTATGCCGGCTGCTGATCGGCCGCCTATGCCGGCTGCTGAGCGGCCGCCTATGCCGGCTGCTGAGCGGCCGCCTATGCCGGCTGCTGGACGGCCGGCTATGTCGGCAGCTTGGTGGCCGCCTATGCCGGCTGCTGTTTGGCCGCCTATGTCGGCTCCTGAGCGGCCGCCTATGCCGGCTGCTGTTTGGCCGGCTTTGCCGGCTGCTGAGTGGCCGCCTATGCCGGCTGCTAAGTGGCCGCCTATGCCGGCTGCTGTTAGGCCTCCTATGCCGGCTGCTGAGTGGTCGCCTATGCCGGCTGCTGGGTGGCCGCCTATGCCAGCTGCTGGGCGGCCGCCTGTGCCGGCTGCTGGGTGGCCGCCTATGCCGGCTGCTGTTTGGCCGCCTATGCCGGCTGCTGTTTGGCCGCCTATGCCGGCTGCTGTTTGGCCGCCTATGTCGGCCGCTGAGCGGCCGCCTATGCCGGCCGCTGGACGGCCGGCTATGTCGGCTGCTGGGTGGCCGGCTATGTCGGCAGCTTGGTGGCCGCCTATGCCGGCTGCTGTTTGGCCGCCTATGCCGGCTGCTGTTTGGCCGC
The DNA here is from genome assembly GCF_048569485.1 of Anomaloglossus baeobatrachus. Classification (NCBI taxonomy): domain Eukaryota; kingdom Metazoa; phylum Chordata; class Amphibia; order Anura; family Aromobatidae; genus Anomaloglossus; species Anomaloglossus baeobatrachus. The sequence goes on along the minus strand of NC_134353.1, from coordinate 264,164,288 downwards.
CTATGCCGGCTGCTGAAAGGCCGCCTATGCCGGCTGCTGTTTTGCCGCCTATGCCGGCTGCTGAGTGGTCGCCTATGCCGGCTGCTGGGTGGCCGCCTATGCCAGCTGCTGGGCGGCCGCCTGTGCCGGCTGCTGGGTGGCCGCCTGTGCCGGCTGCTGTTTGGCCGCCTATGCCGGCTGCTGTTTGGCCGCCTATGCCGGCTGCTGTTTGGCCGCCTATGTCGGCCGCTGAGCGGCCGCCTATGCCGGCCGCTGGACGGCCGGCTATGTCGGCTGCTGGGTGGCCGGCTATGTCGGCAGCTTGGTGGCCGCCTATGCCGGCTGCTGTTTGGCCGCCTATGCCGGCTGCTGTTTGGCCGCCTATGCCGGCTGCTGAAAGGCCGCCTATGCCGGCTGCTGTTTTGCCGCCTATGTCGGCTCCTGAGTGGCCGCCTATGCCGGCTGCTGTTTGTCCGCCTATGCCGGCTGCTGTTTGGCCGCCTATGCCGGCTGCTGGGCGGCCCCTTATGTCGGCTGCTGGGCGGCCGCCTATGCCGGCTGCTGGCGGCCGGCTATGTCGGCTGCTGGCGGCCGGCTATGTCTGCTGCTGGGTGGCCGGCTATGTCGGCAGCTGCGTGGCCGCCTATGCCGGCTGCTGTTTGGCCGCCTATGTCGGCTGCTGGGCGGCTGCCTATGTCGGCTGCTGGGCGGCTGCCTATGTCGGCTGCTGGGCGGCTGCCTATGTCGGCTGCTGAGCGGCCGCCTATGCCGGCTGCTGGACGGCCGGGTATGTCGGCTGCTGGGTGGCCGGCTACGTCGGCAGCTTGGTGGCCGCCTATGCCGGCTGCTGTTTGGCCGCCTATGCCGGCTGCTGAGAGGCCGTCTATGTCGGCCCTGGGCGGCCGCCTATGTCGGCCGCTGAGCGGCCGCCTATGCCGGCTGCTGAGTGGCCGCATATGTCGGCTGCTGAGTGGCTGCCTATGCCGGCTGCTGTTTTGCCGCCTATGCCGGCTGCTGGGCGGCCGCCTATGCCGGCTGCTGGTCGGCCGCCTATGCCGGCTGCTGGGCGGCCGCCTATGCCCGCTGCTGTTTGGCCGCCTATGCCGGCTGCTATTTGTCCACCTATGCCGGCTGCTGTTTGGCCGCCTATGCCAGCTGCTGGGCGGCCGCCTATGTTGGCTGCTGGGCGGCCCCTTATGTCGGCTGCTGAGTGGCCGCCTATGCCGGCTGCTGTTTGGCCGCCTATATCGGCTGCTGGACGGCCGCCTATGTCGGCTGCTGGGCGGCCGCCTATGCCGGCTGCTGGGTGGCCGGCTATGTCGGCAGCTGGGTGGCCGCCTATGCCGGCTGCTGTTTGGCCGCTTATGTCGGCTCCTGAGCGGCCGCCTATGCCGGCTGCTGTTTAGCCGCCTATGTCGGCTGCTGAGTGGCCACCTATGCCGGCTGCTGTTTTGCCGCCTATGCCGGCTGCTGGGCGGCCCCTTATGTCGGCTTTTGGGCGGCCGCCTATGCCGGCTGCTGGGTGGCCGGCTATGCCGGCTGCTGAGAGGCCGCCTATGTCGGCTGCTGTTTCGCCGCCTATGCCGGCTGCTGAGAGCCTGCCTATGTCGGCTGCTGGGCGGCCGCCTATGTCGGCCGCTGAGCGGCCGCCTATGCCGGCTGCTGAGTGGCCGCCTATGTCGGCTGCTGAGTGGCCGCCTATGCCAGCTGCTGTTTTGCCGCCTATGCCGGCTGCTGGGCGGCCGCCTATGCCGGCTGCTGGACGGCCGGGTATGTCGGCTGCTGGGTGGCCGGCTATGTCGGCAGCTTGGTGGCCGCCTATGCCGCTTGCTGTTTGGCCGCCTATGTCGGCTCCTGAGCGGCCGCCTATGCCGGCTGCTGTTTGGCCGCCTATGCCGGCTGCTGTTTGGCCGCCTATGCCGGCTGCTGGGCGGCCGCCTATGCCGGCTGCTGGACGGCCGGGTATGTCGGCTGCTGGGTGGCCGGCTATGTCGGCAGCTTGGTGGCCGCCTATGCCGCTTGCTGTTTGGCCGCCTATGTCGGCTCCTGAGCGGCCGCCTATGCCGGCTGCTGTTTGGCCGCCTATGCCGGCTGCTGTTTTGCCGCCTATGCCGGCTGCTGGGCGGCCGCCTATGCCGGCTGCTGGACGGCCGGGTATGTCGGCTGCTGGGTGGCCGGCTATGTCGGCAGCTTGGTGGCCGCCTATGCCGCTTGCTGTTTGGCCGCCTATGTCGGCTCCTGAGCGGCCGCCTATGCCGGCTGCTGTTTGGCCGCCTATGCCGGCTGCTGTTTGGCCGCCTATGCCGGCTGCTGGGTGACCGCCTATACCGGCAGCTGGGTGGCCGCCTATGCCGGCTGCTGTTTGGCAGCCTATGCCGGCTGCTGTTTGGCCGCCTATGTCGGCTGCTGAGCGGCCGCCTATGCCGGCCGCTGGACGGCCGGCTATGTCGGCCGCTGGGTGGCCGGCTATGTCGGCAGCTTGGTGGCCGCCTATGCCGGCTGCTGTTTGGCCGCCTATGCCGGCTGCTGTTTGGCCGCCTATGCCGGCTGCTGAAAGGCCGCCTATGCCGGCTGCTGTTTTGCCGCCTATGTCGGCTCCTGAGTGGCCGCCTATGCCGGCTGCTGAGCGGCCACCTATGCCGGCTGCTGAGCGGTAGCCTATGCCGGCTGCTGAGCGGCCGCCTATGCCGGCTGCTGAGCGGCCGCCTATGCCGGCTGCTGGACGGCCGGCTATGTCGGCTGCTGGGTGGCCAGCTATGTCGGCAGCTTGGTGGCCGCCTATGCCGGCTGCTGTTTGGCCGCCTATGTCGGCTGCTGTTTGGCCGCCTATGCCGGCTGCTGAAAGGCCGCCTATGCCGGCTGCTGTTTTGCCGCCTATGTCGGCTCCTGAGTGGCCGCCTATGCCGGCTGCTGTTTGTCCGCCTATGCCGGCTGCTGGGCGGCCCCTTATGTCGGCTGCTGGGCGGCCGCCTATGCCGGCTGCTGGCGGCAGGCTATGTCGGCTGCTGGCGGCCGGCTATGTCGGCTGCTGGCGGCCGGCTTTGTCGGCTGCTGGGTGGCCGGCTATGTCTGCAGCTGGGTGGCCGCCTATGCCGGCTGCTGTTTGGCCGCCTATGCCGGCTGCTGTTTGGCCGCCTATGTCGGCTGCTGAGCGGCCGCCTATGCCGGCTGCTGGGCGGCCGCCTATGCCGGCTGCTGGACGGCCGGGTATGTCGGCTGCTGGGTGGCCGGCTATGTCGGCAGCTTGGTGGCTGCCTATGCCGCTTGCTGTTTGGCCGCCTATGTCGGCTCCTGAGCGGCCGCCTATGCCGGCTGCTGTTTGGCCGCCTATGCCGGCTGCTGTTTGGCCGCCTATGCCGGCTGCTGGGTGACCGCCTATACCGGCAGCTGGGTGGCCGCCTATGCCGGCTGCTGTTTGGCAGCCTATGCCGGCTGCTGTTTGGCCGCCTATGTCGGCTGCTGAGCGGCCGCCTATGCCGGCCGCTGGACGGCCGGCTATGTCGGCCGCTGGGTGGCCGGCTATGTCGGCAGCTTGGTGGCCGCCTATGCCGGCTGCTGTTTGGCCGCCTATGCCGGCTGCTGTTTGGCCGCCTATGCCGGCTGCTGAAAGGCCGCCTATGCCGGCTGCTGTTTTGCCGCCTATGTCGGCTCCTGAGTGGCCGCCTATGCCGGCTGCTGAGCGGCCGCCTATGCCGGCTGCTGAGCGGTAGCCTATGCCGGCTGCTGAGCGGCCGCCTATGCCGGCTGCTGAGTGGCCGCCTATGCCGGCTGCTGGACGGCCGGCTATGTCGGCTGCTGGGTGGCCAGCTATGTCGGCAGCTTGGTGGCCGCCTATGCCGGCTGCTGTTTGGCCGCCTATGTCGGCTGCTGTTTGGCCGCCTATGCCGGCTGCTGAAAGGCCGCCTATGCCGGCTGCTGTTTTGCCGCCTATGTCGGCTCCTGAGTGGCCGCCTATGCCGGCTGCTGTTTGTCCGCCTATGTCGGCTGCTGGGCGGCCGCCTATGCCGGCTGCTGGCGGCCGGCTATGTCGGCTGCTGGCGGCCGGCTATGTCGGCTGCTGGCGGCCGGCTTTGTCGGCTGCTGGGTGGCCGGCTATGTCTGCAGCTGGGTGGCCGCCTATGCCGGCTGCTGTTTGGCCGCCTATGCCGGCTGCTGTTTGGCCGCCTATGTCGGCTGCTGGGTGGCCGCCTATGTCGGCTGCTGAGCGGCCGCCTATGCCGGCTGCTGGACGACCGGGTATGTCGGCTGCTGGGTGGCCGGCTATGTCGGCAGCTTGGTGGCCGCCTATGCCGGCTGCTGTTTGGCCGCCTATGCCGGCTGCTGTTTGGCCGCCTATGTCGGCCGCTGGGCGGCCGCCTATGTCGGCCGCTGAGCGGCCACCTATGCCGGCTGCTGGACGGCCGGCTATGTCGGCTGCTGGGTGGCCGGCTATGTCGGCAGCTTGGTGGCCGCCTATGCCGGTTGCTGTTTGGCCGCCTATGTCGGCTCCTGAGCAGCCGCCTATGCCGGCTTCTGTTTGGCCGCCTATGCCGGCTGCTGTTTGGCCGCGTATGCCGGCTGCTGAGTGGCCGCCTATGCCGGCTGCTGAGTGGCCGCCTATGCCGGGTGCTGTTAGGCCGCCTATGCCGGCTACTAAGCGGCCGCCTATGCCGGCTGCTGTTTGGCCATGCCGGCTGCTGTTTGGCCGCCTATGACGGCTGCTGAGCGGCCGCCTATGCCGGCTGCTGGACGGCCGGCTATGTCGGCTGCTGGGTGGCCGGCTATGTCGGCAGCTTGGTGGCCGCCTATGCCGGCTGCTGTTTGGCCGCCTATGCCGGCTGCTGAAAGGCCGCCTATGCCGGCTGCTGTTTTGCCGCCTATCTCGGCTCCTGAGTGGCCGCCTATGCCGGCTGCTTAGTGGCCGCCTATGCCGGCTGCTGTTTGGCCGCCTATGCCGGCTGCTGAGTGGCCGCCGATGCCGGCTGCTGAGTGGCCGCCTATGCCGGCTGCTGAGAGGCCGCCTATGCCGGCTGCTGTACGGCCGCCTATGTCGGCTCCTGGACGGCCGCCTATGCCGGCTGCTGGGCGGCCGCCTATGCCGGCTGCTGGCGGCCGGCTATGCCGGCTGCTGGGGGGCCGCCTATGCCGGCTGCTGTTTGGCCGCCTATGCCGGCTGCTGTTTGGCCGCCTATGCCGGCTGCTGAAAGGCCGCCTATGCCGGCTGCTGTTTTGCCGCCTATGTCGGCTCCTGAGTGGCCGCCTATGCCGGCTGCTGTTTGTCCGCCTATGCCGGCTGCTGGGCGGCCCCTTATGTCGGCTGCTGGGCGGCCGCCTATGCCGGCTGCTGGCGGCCGGCTATGTCGGCTGCTGGCGGCCGGCTATGTCGGCTGCTGGCGGCCGGCTTTGTCGGCTGCTGGGTGGCCGGCTATGTCTGCAGCTGGGTGGCCGCCTATGCCGGCTGCTGTTTGGCCGCCTATGCCGGCTGCTGTTTGGCCGCCTATGTCGGCTGCTGGGTGGCCGCCTATGTCGGCTGCTGAGCGGCCGCCTATGCCGGCTGCTGGACGGCCGGGTATGTCGGCTGCTGGGTGGCCGGCTATGTCGGCAGCTTGGTGGCCGCCTATGCCGGCTGCTGTTTGGCCGCCTATGCCGGCTGCTGTTTGGCCGCCTATGTCGGCCGCTGGGCGGCCGCCTATGTCGGCCGCTGAGCGGCCACCTATGCCGGCTGCTGGACGGCCGGCTATGTCGGCTGCTGGGTGGCCGGCTATGTCGGCAGCTTGGTGGCCGCCTATGCCGGTTGCTGTTTGGCCGCCTATGTCGGCTCCTGAGCAGCCGCCTATGCCGGCTTCTGTTTGGCCGCCTATGCCGGCTGCTGTTTGGCCGCGTATGCCGGCTGCTGAGTGGCCGCCTATGCCGGCTGCTGAGTGGCCGCCTATGCCGGGTGCTGTTAGGCCGCCTATGCCGGCTACTAAGCGGCCGCCTATGCCGGCTGCTGTTTGGCCATGCCGGCTGCTGTTTGGCCGCCTATGACGGCTGCTGAGCGGCCGCCTATGCCGGCTGCTGGACGGCCGGCTATGTCGGCTGCTGGGTGGCCGGCTATGTCGGCAGCTTGGTGGCCGCCTATGCCGGCTGCTGTTTGGCCGCCTATGCCGGCTGCTGTTTGGCCGCCTATGCCGGCTGCTGTTTGGCCGCCTATGCCGGCTGCTGAAAGGCCGCCTATGCCGGCTGCTGTTTTGCCGCCTATCTCGGCTCCTGAGTGGCCGCCTATGCCGGCTGCTTAGTGGCCGCCTATGCCGGCTGCTGTTTGGCCGCCTATGCCGGCTGCTGAGTGGCCGCCGATGCCGGCTGCTGAGTGGCCGCCTATACCGGCTGCTGAGAGGCCGCCTATGCCGGCTGCTGTACGGCCGCCTATGTCGGCTGCTGGACGGCCGCCTATGCCGGCTGCTGGGCGGCCGCCTATGCCGGCTGCTGGCGGCCGGCTATGCCGGCTGCTGGGGGGCCGCCTATGCCGGCTGCTGGGCGGCCGCCTATGCCGGCTGCTGGGTGACCGCCTATGCCGGCAGCTGGGTGGCCGCCTATGCCGGCTGCTGTTTGGCAGCCTATGCCGGCTGCTGTTTGGCCGCCTATGTCGGCTGCTGAGCGGCCGCCTATGCCGGCTGCTGGACGGCCGGCTATGTCGGCTGCTGGGTGGCCGGCTATGTCGGCAGCTTGGTGGCCGCCTATGCCGGCTGCTGTTTGGCCGCCTATGCCGGCTGCTGTTTGGCCGCCTATGCCCGCTGCTGTTTTGCCGCCTATGTCGGCTCCTGAGTGGCCGCCTATGCCGGCTGCTTAGTGGCCGCCTATGCCGGCTGCTGTTTGGCCGCCTATGCCGGCTGCTGAGTGGCCGCCGATGCCGGCTGCTGAGTGGCCGCCTATGCCGGCTGCTGAGAGGCCGCCTATGCCGGCTGCTGTACGGCCGCCTATGTCGGCTGCTGGACGGCCGCCTATGCCGGCTGCTGGCGGCCGGCTATGTCGGCTGCTGGCGGCCGGCTATGTCGGCTGCTGGGTGGCCGGCTATGTCGGCAGCTGGGTGGCCGCCTATGCTGGCTGCTGAGAGGCCGCCTATGTCGGCTGCTGAGTGGCCGCCTATGCCGGCTGCTGAGAGGCCGCCTATGCCGGCTGCTGTACGGCCGCCTATGTCGGCTGCTGGACGGCCGCCTATGCCGGCTGCTGGGCGGCCGCCTATGCCGGCTGCTGGGCGGCCGGCTATGTCGGCTGCTGGGTGGCCGGCTATGTCGGCAGCTGGGTGGCCGCCTTTGCCGGTTGCTGTTTGGCCGCCTATGCCGGCTGCTGAAAGGCCGCCTATGCCGGCTGCTGTTTTGCCGCCTATGTCGGCTCCTGAGTGGCCGCCTATGCCGGCTGCTTAGTGGCCGCCTATGCCGGCTGCTGTTTGGCCGCCTATGCCGGCTGCTGAGTGGCCGCCGATGCCGGCTGCTGAGTGGCCGCCTATGCCGGCTGCTGAGAGGCCGCCTATACTGGCTGCTGTACGGCCGCCTATGTCGGCTGCTGGACGGCCGCCTATGCCGGCTGCTGGGCGGCCGCCTATGCCGGCTGCTGGCGGCCGGCTATGTCGGCTGCTGGCGGCCGGCTATGTCGGCTGCTGGGTGGCCGGCTATGTCGGCAGCTGGGTGGCCGCCTATGCCGGCTGCTGAGAGGCCGCCTATGTCGGCTGCTGAGTGGCCGCCTGTGCCGGCTGCTGAGAGGCCGCCTATGCCGGCTGCTGAGAGGCCGCCTATGCCGGCTGCTGTACGGCCGCCTATAACGGCTGCTGGACGGCCGCCTATGCCGGCTGCTGGGCGGCCGCTTATGCCGGCTCTTTGACGGCCGGCTATGTCGGCTGCTGGGTGGCCGGCTATGTCGGCAGCTTGGTGGCCGCCTATGCCGGCTGCTGTTTGGCCGCCTATGCCGGCTGCTGTTTGGCCGCCTATGCCAGCTGCTGTTTTGCCGCCTATGTCGGCTGCTGTTTTGCCGCCTATGTCGGCTCCTGAGTGGCCGCCTATGCCGGCTGCTTAGTGGCCGCCTATGCCGGCTATGTCGGCAGCTTGGTGGCCGCCTATGCCGGCTGCTGTTTGGCCGCCTATGCCGGCTGCTGAGAGGCTGACTATGACGGCCGCTGGGCGGCCGCCTATGCCGGCTGCTGAGCGGCCGCTTATGCCGGCTGCTGAGCGGCCGCCTATGCCGGCTGCTGAGTGGTCGCCTATGCCGGCTGCTGACTGGCCGCCTATGCCGGCTGCTGGGCGGCCGCCTATGTCGGCTGCTGGGTGACTGCCTATGCCGGCTGCTGGGTGGCGGCCTATGCCGGCTGCTGGGTGGCGGCCTATGCCGGCAGTTGGGTGGCCGCCTATGCCGGCGGCTGTTTGGCCGCCTATGCCGGCTGCTGTTTGGCCGCCTATGTCGGCTGCTGAGCGGCCGCTTATGCCGGCTGCTGGACGGCCGGCTATGTCGGCTGCTGGGTGGCCGGCTATGTCGGCAGCTTGGTGGCCGCCTATGCCGGCTGCTGTTTGGCCGCCTATGCCGGCTGCTGAAAGGCCGCCTATGCCGGCTGCTGTTTGGCAGCCTATGCCGGCTGCTTAGTGGCCGCCTATGCCGGCTGCTGTTTGGCCGCCTATGCCGGCTGCTGAGTGGCCGCCTATGCCGGCTGCTGAGAGGCCGCCTATGTCGGCTGCTGAGCGGCCGCTTATGCCGGCTGCTGGACGGCCGGCTATGTCGGCTGCTGGGTGGCCGGCTATGTCGGCAGCTTGGTGGCCGCCTATGCCGGCTGCTGTTTGGCCGCCTATGCCGGCTGCTAAAAGGCCGCCTATGCCGGCTGCTGTTTGGCCACCTATGCCGGCTGCTTAGTGGCCGCCTATGCCGGCTGCTTTTTGGCCGCCTATGCCGGCTGCTGAGTGGCCGCCTATGCCGGCTGCTGAGAGGCCGCCTATGCTGGCTGCTGGGCGGCCGCCTATGCCGGCTTCTGGGTGACCGCCTATGCCGGGTGCTGGGTGGCGGCCTATGCCGGCAGCTGGGTGGCCGCCTATGCCAAATGCTGTTTGGCCGCCTATGCCGGCTGCTGTTTGGCCGCCTATGTCGGCTGCTGAGCGGCCGCCTATGCCGGCTGCTGGTCGGCCGGCTATGTCGGCTGCTGGGTTGCCACCTATGTCGGCAGCTTGGTGGCCGCCTATGCCGGCTGCTGTTTGGCCGCCTATGCCGGCTGCTGAGTGGCCGCCTATGCCGGCTGCTTAGTGGCCGCCTATGCCGGCTGCTGTTTGGCCGCCTATGCCGGCTGCTGAGTGGCCGCCTATGCCGGCTGCTGGGTGACCGCCTATGCCGGCTGCTGGGTGGCGGCCTATGCCGGCAGCTGGGTGGCCGCCTATGCCAAATGCTGTTTGGCCGCCTATGCCGGCTGCTGTTTGGCCGCCTATGTCGGCTGCTGAGCGGCCGCCTATGCCGGCTGCTGGTCGGCCGGCTATGTCGGCTGCTGGGTTGCCACCTATGTCGGCAGCTTGGTGGCCGCCTATGCCGACTGCTGTTTGGCCGCCTATATCGGCTCCTGAGCGGCCGCCTATGCCGGCTGCTGTTTGGCCGCCTATGCCGGCTGCTGAGTGGCGGCCTATGCCAGCTGCTGAGTGGCCGCCTATGCCGGGTGCTGTTTGTCCGCCTATGCCGGCTGCTGTTTGGCCGCCTATGCCGGCTGCTGGGCGGCCCTTTATGTCGGCTGCTGGGCGGCCGCCTATGCCGGCTGCCGCCGGCCGGCTATGTCGGCTGCTGGCGGCCGGCTATGTCGGCTGCTGGGTGGCCGGCTATGTCGGCTGCTGGGTGGCCGGCTATGTCGGCAGCTGGGTGGCCGCCTATGCCGGCTGCTGTTTGGCCGCCTATGTCGGCTGCTGAGCGGCCGCCTATGTTGGCTGCTGGACGGCCGGGTATGTCGGCTGCTGGGTGGCCGGCTATGTCGGCAGCTTGGTGGCCGCCTATGCCGGCTGCTCTTTGGCCGCCTATGCCAGCTGCTGTTTGGCCGCCTATGCCGGCTGCTGAGAGGCCGCCTATGTCGGCTGCTGAGTGGCCGCCTATGCCGGCTGCTGTTTTGCCGCCTATGCCGGCTGCTGGGCGGCCGCCTATGCCGGCTGCTGGGCGGCCACATATGCCCGCTGCTGGGCGGCCCCTTATGTCGGCTGCTGGGCGGCCGCCTATGCCGGCTGCTATTTGGCCGCCTTTGCCGGCTGCTGAGCGGCCGCCTATGCCGGCTGCTGAGCGGCCGCCTATGCCGGCTGCTGAGTGGCCGCCTATGCCGGCTGCTGTTTGGCCGCCTATGTCGGCTCCTGAGCGGCCGCCTATGCCGGCTGCTGTTTAGCCGCCTATGTCGGCTGCTGAGTGGCCGCCTATGCCGGCTGCTGTTTTGCCGCCTATGCCGGCTGTTGGGCGGCCCCTTATGTCGGCTGTTGGGCGGCCGCCTATGTCGGCTGCTGGCGTCCGGCTATGTCAGCTGCTGGGTGGCCGGCTATGCCGGCTGCTGACAGGCCGCCTATGTCGGCTGCTGTTTCGCCGCCTATGCCGGCTGCTGTTTGTCCGCCTATGCCGGCTGCTGTTTGGCCGCCTATGCCGGCTGCTGGGCGGCCGCCTATGCCGGCTGCTGGGCGGCCGCCTATGTCGGCTGCTGGGCGGCCCCTTATGTCGTCTGCTGGGCGGCCGCCTATGCCGGCTGCTATTTGGCCGCCTATGCCGGCTGCTGAGCGGCCGCCTATGCCGGCTTCTGAGCGGCCGCCTATGCCGGCTGCTGAGCGGCCGCCTATGCCGGCTGCTGTTTGGCCGCCTATGTCGGCTCCTGAGCGGCCGCCTATGCCGGCTGCTGTTTAGCCGCCTATGTCGGCTGCTGAGTGGCCGCCTATGCCGGCTGCTATTTTGCCGCCTATGCCGGCTGTTGGGCGGCCCCTTATGTCGGCTGTTGGGCGGCCGCCTATGTCGGCTGCTGGCGTCCGGCTATGTCAGCTGCTGGGTGGCCGGCTATGCCGGCTGCTGACAGGCCGCCTATGTCGGCTGCTGTTTCGCCGCCTATGCCGGCTGCTGAGAGCCTGCCTATGTCGGCTGCTGGGCGGCCGCCTATGTCGGCCGCTGAGCGGCCGCCTATGCCGGCTGCTGAGTGGCCGCCTATGTCGGCTGCTGAGTGGCCGCCTATGCCGGCTGCTGAGTGGCCGCCTATGCCGACTGCTGTTAGGCCGCCTATGCCGGCTGCTGTTTGGCCGCTTATGCCGGCTGCTGAGCGGCCGCCTATGCCGGCTGCTGAGTGGTCGCCTATGCCGGCTGCTGGGTGGTCGCCTATGCCGGCTGCTGGGTGGCCGACTATGCCGGCTGCTGGGTGGCCGCCTATGCCGGCTGCTGGGCGGCCGCCTATGCCGGCAGCTGGGTGGCCGCCTATGCCGGCTGCTGTTTGGCCGCCTATGCCGGCTGCTGTTTGGCCGCCTATGCCGGCCGCTGGACGGCCGGCTATGTCGGCTGCTGGGTGGCCGGCTATGTCGGCATCTTGGTGGCCGCCTATGCCGGCTGCTGTTTGGCCGCCTATGCCGGCTGCTGTTTGGCCGCCTATGCCGGCTGCTGAAAGGCCGCCTATTCCGGCTGCTGTTTTGCCGCCTATGTCGGCTCCTGAGTGGCCGCCTATGCCGGCTGTTGTTTGTCCGCCTATGCCGGCTGCTGTTTGGCCGCCTATGCCGGCTGCTGGCGGCCGGCTATGTCGGCTGCTGGCGGCCGGCTATGTCGGCTGCTGGCGGCCGGCTATGTCGGCTGCTGGGTGGCCGGCTATGTCGGCAGCTGGGTGGCCGCCTATGCCGGCTGCTGTTTGGCCGCCTATGTCGGCTGCTGGGTGGCCGCCTATGTCGGCTGCTGAGCGGCCGCCTATGTCGGCTGCTGGCGGCCGGCTATGTCGGCTGCTGGGCGGCCGGCTATGTCGGCAGCTGGGTGGCCGCCTATGCCGGCTGCTGTTTGGCCGCCTATGTCGGCTGCTGGGCGGCCGCCTATGTCGGCTGCTGAGCGGCCGCCTATGCCGGCTGCTGGACGGCCGGGTATGTCGGCTGCTGGGTGGCCGGCTATGTCGGCAGCTTGGTGGCCGCCTATGCCGGCTGCTGTTTGGCCGCCTATGCCGGCTGCTGAGAGGCCGCCTATGCCAGCTGCTGTTTGGCCGCCTATGCCGGCTGCTTAGTGGCCGCCTATGCCGGCTGCTGTTTGGCCGCCTATGCCGGCTGCTGAGTGGCCGCCTATGCTGGCTGCTGAGAGGCCGCCTATGCCGGCTGCTGGGCGGCCGCCTATGCCGGCTGCTGGGTGACCGCCTATGCCGGCTGCTGGGTGGCGGCCTATGCCGGCAGCTGGGTGGCCGCCTATGCCAAATGCTGTTTGGCCGCCTATGCCGGCTGCTGTTTGGCCGCCTATGTCGGCTGCTGAGCGGCCGCCTATGCCGGCTGCTGGTCGGCCGGCTATGTCGGCTGCTGGGTGGCCACCTATGTCGGCAGCTTGGTGGCCGCCTATGCCGACTGCTGTTTGGCCGCCTATATCGTCTCCTGAGCGGCCGCCTATGCCGGCTGCTGTTTGGCCGCCTATGCCGGCTGCTGAGTGGCCGCTTATGCCGGCTGCTGAGTGGCCGCCTATGCCGGCTGCTGTTAGGCCGCCTATGCCGGCTGCTGAGCGGCCGCTTATCCTGGCTGCTGAGCGGCCGCCTATACCGGCTGCTGAGGGGTCGCCTATGCCGGCTGCTGAGCGGCCGCCTATGCCGGTTGCTGGGCGGCCGCCTATGCCGGCTGCTGGGTGACCGCCTATGCCGGCAGCTGGGTGACCGCCTATGCCGGCAGCTGGGTGACCGCCTATGCCGGCTGCTGGGTGGCGGCCTATGCCGGCTGCTGTTTGGCCGCCTATGTCGGCTGCTGGGCGGCCGCCTATGTCGGCTGCTGAGCGGCCGCCTATGCCGGCTGCTGGACGGCCGGGTATGTCAGCTGCTGGGTGGCCGGCTATGTCGGCAGCTTGGTGGCCGCCTATGCCGGCTGCTCTTTGGCTGCCTATGCCAGCTGCTGTTTGGCCGCCTATGCCGGCTGCTGAGAGGCCGCCTATGTCGGCCGCTGGGCGGCCGCCTATGTCGGCCGCTGAGCGGCCGCCTATGCCGGCTGCTGAGTGGCCGCCTATGTCGGCTGCTGAGTGGCCGCCTATGCCGGCCGCTGTTTTGCCGCCTATGCCGGCTGCTGGGCGGCCGCCTATGCCGGCTGCTGGGCGGTTGCCTATGCCGGCTGCTGGGCGGCCGCATATGCCCGCTGCTGGGCGGCCCCTTATGTCGGCTGCTGGGCGGCCGCCTATGCCGGCTGCTATTTGGCCGCCTATGCCGGCTGCTGAGCGGCCGCCTATGCCGGCTGCTGAGCGGCCGCCTATGCCGGCTGCTGAGTGGCCGCCTATGCCGGCTGCTGTTTGGCCGCCTATGTCGGCTCCTGAGCGGCCGCCTATGCCGGCTGCTGTTTAGCCGCCTATGTCGGCTGCTGAGTGGCCGCCTATGCCGGCTGTTGAGCGGCCGCATATGTCGGCTGTTGGGCGGCCGCCTATGTCGGCTGCTGGCGTCCGGCTATGTCAGCTGCTGGGTGGCCGGCTATGCCGGCTGCTGACAGGCCGCCTATGTCGGCTGCTATTTCGCCGCCTATGCCGGCTGCTGTTTGTCCGCCTATGCCGGCTGCTGTTTGGCCGCCTATGCCGGCTGCTGGGCGGCCGCCTATGCCGGCTGCTGAGCGGCCGCATATGCCCGCTGCTGGGCGGCCCCTTATGTCGGCTGCTTAGTGGCCGCCTATGCCGGCTGCTGTTTGGCCGCCTATGCCGGCTGCTGAGTGGCCGCCGATGCCGGCTGCTGAGTGGCCGCCTATGCCGGCTGCTGAGAGGCCGCCTATGCCGGCTGCTGTACGGCCGCCTATGTCGGCTGCTGGACGGCCGCCTATGCCGGCTGCTGGGCGGCCGCCTATGCCGGCTGCTGGCGGCCGGCTATGTCGGCTGCTGGCGGCCGGCTATGTCGGCTGCTGGGTGGCCGGCTATGTCGGCAGCTGGGTGGCCGCCTATGCCGGCTGCTGAGAGGCCGCCTATGTCGGCTGCTGAGTGGCCGCCTATGCCGGCTGCTGAGAGGCCGCCTATGCCGGCTGCTGAGAGGCCGCCTATGCCGGCTGCTGTACGGCCGCCTATAACGGCTGCTGGACGGCCGCCTATGCCGGCTGCTGGGCGGCCGCTTATGCCGGCTCTTTGACGGCCGGCTATGTCGGCTGCTGGGTGGCCGGCTATGTCGGCAGCTTGGTGGCCGCCTATGCCGGCTGCTGTTTGGCCGCCTATGCCGGCTGCTGTTTGGCCGCCTATGCCAGCTGCTGTTTTGCCGCCTATGTCGGCTGCTGTTTTGCCGCCTATGTCGGCTCCTGAGTGGCCGCCTATGCCGGCTGCTTAGTGGCCGCCTATGCCGGCTATGTCGGCAGCTTGGTGGCCGCCTATGCCGGCTGCTGTTTGGCCGCCTAAGCCGGCTGCTGAGAGGCTGCCTATGACGGCCGCTGGGCGGCCGCCTATGCCGGCTGCTGAGCGGCCGCTTATGCCGGCTGCTGAGCGGCCGCCTATGCCGGCTGCTGAGTGGTCGCCTATGCCGGCTGCTGACTGGCCGCCTATGCCGGCTGCTGGGCGGCCGCCTATGTCGGCTGCTGGGTGACTGCCTATGCCGGCTGCTGGGTGGCGGCCTATGCCGGCTGCTGGGTGGCGGCCTATGCCGGCAGTTGGGTGGCCGCCTATGCCGGCTGCTGTTTGGCCGCCTATGCCGGCTGCTGTTTGGCCGCCTATGTCGGCTGCTGAGCGGCCGCTTATGCCGGCTGCTGGACGGCCGGCTATGTCGGCTGCTGGGTGGCCGGCTATGTCGGCAGCTTGGTGGCCGCCTATGCCGGCTGCTGTTTGGCCGCCTATGCCGGCTGCTGAAAGGCCGCCTATGCCGGCTGCTGTTTGGCCGCCTATGCCGGCTGCTTAGTGGCCGCCTATGCCGGCTGCTGTTTGGCCGCCTATGCCGGCTGCTGAGTGGCCGCCTATGCCGGCTGCTGTTTGGCCGCCTATGCCGGCTGCTGGGCGGCCGCCTATGCCGGCTGCTGAGCGGCCGCATATGCCCGCTGCTGGGCGGCCCCTTATGTCGGCTGCTTAGTGGCCGCCTATGCCGGCTGCTGTTTGGCCGCCTATGCCGGCTGCTGAGTGGCCGCCGATGCCGGCTGCTGAGTGGCCGCCTATGCCGGCTGCTGAGAGGCCGCCTATGCTGGCTGCTGTACGGCCGCCTATGTCGGCTGCTGGACGGCCGCCTATGCCGGCTGCTGTTTGTCCGCCTATGCCGGCTGCTGTTTGGCCGCCTATGCCGGCTGCTGGGCGGCCGCCTATGCCGGCTGCTGAGCGGCCGCATATGCCCGCTGCTGGGCGGCCCCTTATGTCGGCTGCTTAGTGGCCGCCTATGCCGGCTGCTGTTTGGCCGCCTATGCCGGCTGCTGAGTGGCCGCCGATGCCGGCTGCTGAGTGGCCGCCTATGCCGGCTGCTGAGAGGCCGCCTATGCTGGCTGCTGTACGGCCGCCTATGTCGGCTGCTGGACGGCCGCCTATGCCGGCTGCTGGGCGGCCGCCTATGCCGGCTGCTGGCGGCCGGCTATGTCGGCTGCTGGCGGCCGGCTATGTCGGCTGCTGGGTGGCCGGCTATGTCGGCAGCTGGGTGGCCGCCTATGCCGGCTGCTGAGAGGCCGCCTATGTCGGCTGCTGAGTGGCCGCCTATGCCGGCTGCTGAGAGGCCGCCTATGCCGGCTGCTGAGAGGCCGCCTATGCCGGCTGCTGTACGGCCGCCTATAACGGCTGCTGGACGGCCGCCTATGCCGGCTGCTGGGCGGCCGCTTATGCCGGCTCTTTGACGGCCGGCTATGTCGGCTGCTGGGTGGCCGGCTATGTCGGCAGCTTGGTGGCCGCCTATGCCGGCTGCTGTTTGGCCGCCTATGCCGGCTGCTGTTTGGCCGCCTATGCCAGCTGCTGTTTTGCCGCCTATGTCGGCTGCTGTTTTGCCGCCTATGTCGGCTCCTGAGTGGCCGCCTATGCCGGCTGCTTAGTGGCCGCCTATGCCGGCTATGTCGGCAGCTTGGTGGCCGCCTATGCCGGCTGCTGTTTGGCCGCCTAAGCCGGCTGCTGAGAGGCTGCCTATGACGGCCGCTGGGCGGCCGCCTATGCCGGCTGCTGAGCGGCCGCTTATGCCGGCTGCTGAGCGGCCGCCTATGCCGGCTGCTGAGTGGTCGCCTATGCCAGCTGCTGACTGGCCGCCTATGCCGGCTGCTGGGCGGCCGCCTATGTCGGCTGCTGGGTGACTGCCTATGCCGGCTGCTGGGTGGCGGCCTATGCCGGCTGCTGGGTGGCGGCCTATGCCGGCAGTTGGGTGGCCGCCTATGCCGGCTGCTGTTTGGCCGCCTATGCCGGCTGCTGTTTGGCCGCCTATGTCGGCTGCTGAGCGGCCGCTTATGCCGGCTGCTGGACGGCCGGCTATGTCGGCTGCTGGGTGGCCGGCTATGTCGGCAGCTTGGTGGCCGCCTATGCCGGCTGCTGTTTGGCCGCCTATGCCGGCTGCTGAAAGGCCGCCTATGCCGGCTGCTGTTTGGCCGCCTATGCCGGCTGCTTAGTGGCCGCCTATGCCGGCTGCTGTTTGGCCGCCTATGCCGGCTGCTGAGTGGCCGCCTATGCCGGCTGCTGAGAGGCCGCCTATGTCGGCTGCTGAGCGGCCGCTTATGCCGGCTGCTGGACGGCCGGCTATGTCGGCTGCTGGGTGGCCGGCTATGTCGGCAGCTTGGTGGCCGCCTATGCCGGCTGCTGTTTGGCCGCCTATGCCGGCTGCTAAAAGGTCGCCTATGCCGGCTGCTGTTTGGCCGCCTATGCCGGCTGCTTAGTGGCCGCCTATGCCGGCTGCTTTTTGGCCGCCTATGCCGGCTGCTGAGTGGCCGCCTATGCCGGCTGCTGAGAGGCCGCCTATGCTGGCTGCTGGGCGGCCGCCTATGCCGGCTGCTGGGTGACCGCCTATGCCGGGTGCTGGGTGGCGGCCTATGCCGGCAGCTGGGTGGCCGCCTATGCCAAATGCTGTTTGGCCGCCTATGCCGGCTGCTGTTTGGCCGCCTATGTCGGCTGCTGAGCGGCCGCCTATGCCGGCTGCTGGTCGGCCGGCTATGTCGGCTGCTGGGTGGCCACCTATGTCGGCAGCTTGGTGGCCGCCTATGCCGACTGCTGTTTGGCCGCCTATGTCGGCTCCTGAGCGGCCACCTATGCCGGCTGCTGTTTGGCCGCCTATGCCGGCTGCTGAGTGGCCGCCTATGCCGGCTGCTTAGTGGCCGCCTATGCCGGCTGCTGTTTGGCCGCCTATGCCGGCTGCTGAGTGGCCGCCTATGCCGGCTGCTGGGTGACCGCCTATGCCGGCTGCTGGGTGGCGGCCTATGCCGGCAGCTGGGTGGCCGCCTATGCCAAATGCTGTTTGGCCGCCTATGCCGGCTGCTGTTTGGCCGCCTATGTCGGCTGCTGAGCGGCCGCTAATGCCGGCTGCTGGTCGGCCGGCTATGTCGGCTGCTGGGTTGCCACCTATGTCGGCAGCTTGGTGGCCGCCTATGCCGACTGCTGTTTGGCCGCCTATATCGGCTCCTGAGCGGCCGCCTATGCCGGCTGCTGTTTGGCCGCCTATGCCGGCTGCTGAGTTGCGGCCTATGCCAGCTGCTGAGTGGCCGCCTATGCCGGGTGCTGTTTGTCCGCCTATGCCGGCTGCTGTTTGGCCGCCTATGCCGGCTGCTGGGCGGCCCTTTATGTCGGCTGCTGGGTGGCCGCCTATGCCGGCTGCTGGCGGCCGGCTATGTCGGCTGCTGGCGGCCGGCTATGTCGGCTGCTGGCGGCCGGCTATGTCGGCTGCTGGGTGGCCGGCTATGTCGGCAGCTGGGTGGCCGCCTATGCCGGCTGCTGTTTTGCCGCCTATGTCGGCTGCTGGGCGGCCACCTATGTCGGCTGCTGAGCGGCCGCCTATGTTGGCTGCTGGACGGCCGGGTATGTCGGCTGCTGGGTGGCCGGCTATGTCGGCAGCTTGGTGGCCGCCTATGCCGGCTGCTCTTTGGCCGCCTATGCCAGCTGCTGTTTGGCCGCCTATGCCGGCTGCTGAGAGGCCGCCTATGTCGGCCGCTGGGCGGCCGCCTATGTCGGCCGCTGAGCGGCCGCCTATGCCGGCTGCTGAGTGGCCGCCTATGTCGGCTGCTGAGTGGCCGCCTATGCCGGCTGCTATTTGGCCGCCTATGCCGGCTGCTGAGCGGCCGCCTATGCCGGCTGCTGAGCGGCCGCCGATGCCGGCTGCTGAGTGGCCGCCTATGCCGGCTGCTGTTTGGCCGCCTATGTCGGCTCCTGAGTGGCCGCCTATGCCGGCTGCTGTTTAGCCGCCTATGTCGGCTGCTGAGTGGCCGCCTATGCCGGCTGCTGTTTTGCCGCCTATGCCGGCTGTTGGGCGGCCCCTTATGTCGGCTGTTGGGCGGCCGCCTATGTCGGCTGCTGGCGTCCGGCTATGTCAGCTGCTGGGTGGCCGGCTATGCCGGCTGCTGACAGGCCGCCTATGTCGGCTGCTGTTTCGCCGCCTATGCCGGCTGCTGTTTGTCCGCCTATGCCGGCTGCTGTTTGGCCGCCTATGCCGGCTGCTGGGCGGCCGCCTATGCCGGCTGCTGGGCGGCCGCCTATGTCGGCTGCTGGGCGGCCCCTTATGTCGTCTGCTGGGCGGCCGCCTATGCCGGCTGCTATTTGGCCGCCTATGCCGGCTGCTGAGCGGCCGCCTATGCCGGCTTCTGAGCGGCCGCCTATGCCGGCTGCTGTTTGGCCGCCTATGTCGGCTCCTGAGTGGCCGCCTATGCCGGCTGCTGTTTGTCCGCCTATGCCGGCTGCTGTTTGGCCGCCTATGCCGGCTGCTGGCGGCCGGCTATGTCGGCTGCTGAGCGGCCGCCTATGTCGGCTGCTGGCGGCCGGCTATGTCGGCTGCTGGGCGGCCGGCTATGTCGGCAGCTGGGTGGCCGCCTATGCCGGCTGCTGTTTGGCCGCCTATGTCGGCTGCTGGGCGGCCGCCTATGTCGGCTGCTGAGCGGCCGCCTATGCCGGCTGCTGGACGGCCGGGTATGTCGGCTGCTGGGTGGCCGGCTATGTCGGCAGCTTGGTGGCCGCCTATGCCGGCTGCTGTTTGGCCGCCTATGCCGGCTGCTGAGAGGCCGCCTATGCCAGCTGCTGTTTGGCCGCCTATGCCGGCTGCTTAGTGGCCGCCTATGCCGGCTGCTGTTTGGCCGCTTATGCCGGCTGCTGAGTGGCCGCCTATGCTGGCTGCTGAGAGGCCGCCTATGCCGGCTGCTGGGCGGCCGCCTATGCCGGCTGCTGGGTGACCGCCTATGCCGGCTGCTGGGTGGCGGCCTATGCCGGCAGCTGGGTGGCCGCCTATGCCGGCTGCTGTTTGGCCGCCTATGCCGGCTGCTGTTTGGCCGCCTATGTCGGCTGCTGAGCGGCCGCCTATGCCGGCTGCTGGTCGGCCGGCTATGTCGGCTGCTGGGTGGCCACCTATGTCGGCAGCTTGGTGGCCGCCTATGCCGACTGCTGTTTGGCCGCCTATATCGTCTCCTGAGCGGCCGCCTATGCCGGCTGCTGTTTGGCCGCCTATGCCGGCTGCTGAGTGGCCGCCTATGCCGGCTGCTGAGTGGCCGCCTATGCCGGCTGCTGTTAGGCCGCCTATGCCGGCTGCTGAGCGGCCGCTTATGCCGGCTGCTGAGCGGCCGCCTATACCGGCTGCTGAGGGGTCGCCTATGCCGGCTGCTGAGCGGCCGCCTATGCCGGCTGCTGGGCGGCCGCCTATGCCGGCTGCTGGGTGACCGCCTATGCCGGCAGCTGGGTGACCGCCTATGCCGGCTGCTGGGTGGCGGCCTATGCCGGCTGCTGTTTGGCCGCCTATGTCGGCTGCTGGGTGGCCGCCTATGTCGGCTGCTGAGCGGCCGCCTATGCCGGCTGCTGGACGGCCGGGTATGTCAGCTGCTGGGTGGCCGGCTATGTCGGCAGCTTGGTGGCCGCCTATGCCGGCTGCTCTTTGGCTGCCTATGCCGGCTGCTGTTTGGCCGCCTATGCCGGCTGCTGAGAGGCCGCCTATGTCGGCCGCTGGGCGGCCGCCTATGTCGGCCGCTGAGCGGCCGCCTATGCCGGCTGCTGAGTGGCCGCCTATGTCGGCTGCTGAGTGGCCGCCTATGCCGGCTGCTGTTTTGCCGCCTATGCTGGCTGCTGGGCGGCCGCCTATGCCGGCTGCTGGGCGGTTGCCTATGCCGGCTGCTGGGCGGCCGCATATGCCCGCTGCTGGGCGGCCCCTTATGTCGGCTGCTGGGCGGCCGCCTATGCCGGCTGCTATTTGGCCACCTATGCCGGCTGCTGAGCGGCCGCCTATGCCGGCTGCTGAGCGGCCGCCTATGCCGGCTGCTGAGTGGCCGCCTATGCCGGCTGCTGTTTGGCCGCCTATGTCGGCTCCTGAGCGGCCGCCTATGCCGGCTGCTGTTTAGCCGCCTATGTCGGCTGCTGAGTGGCCGCCTATGCCGGCTGCTGTTTTGCCGCCTATGCCGGCTGTTGAGCGGCCGCATATGTCGGCTGTTGGGCGGCCGCCTATGTCGGCTGCTGGCGTCCGGCTATGTCAGCTGCTGGGTGGCCGGCTATGCCGGCTGCTGACAGGCCGCCTATGTCGGCTGCTGTTTCGCCGCCTATGCCGGCTGCTGTTTGTCCGCCTATGCCGGCTGCTGTTTGGCCGCCTATGCCGGCTGCTGGGCGGCCGCCTATGTCGGCTGCAGGGCGGCCCCTTATGTCGTCTGCTGGGCGGCCGCCTATGCCGGCTGCTATTTGGCCGCCTATGCCGGCTGCTGAGCGGCCGCCTATGCCGGCTGCTGAGCGGCCGCCTATGCCGGCTGCTGTTTGGCCGCCTATGTCGGCTCCTGAGCGGCCGCCTATGCCGGCTGCTGTTTAGCCGCCTATGTCGGCTGCTGAGTGGCCGCCTATGCCGGCTGCTGTTTTGCCGCCTATGCCGGCTGTTGGGCGGCCCCTTATGTCGGCTGTTGGGCGGCCGCCTATGTCGGCTGCTGGCGTCCGGCTATGTCAGCTGCTGGGTGGCCGGCTATGCCGGCTGCTGACAGGCCGCCTATGTCGGCTGCTGTTTCGCTGCCTATGCCGGCTGCTGAGAGCCTGCCTATGTCGGCTGCTGGGCGGCCGCCTATGTCGGCCTCTGAGCGGCCGCCTATGCCGGCTGCTGAGTGGCCGCCTATGTCGGCTGCTGAGTGGCCGCCTATGCCGGCTGCTGTTTTGCCGCCTATGCCGGCTGCTGGGCGGCCGCCTATGCCGGCTGCTGGACGGCCGGCTATGTCGGCTGCTGGGTGGCCGGCTATGTCGGCAGCTTGGTGGCCGCCTATGCCGGCTGCTGTTTGGCCGCCTATGTCGGCTCCTGAGCGGCCGCCTATGTTGGCTGCTGTTTGGCCGGCTTTGCCGGCTGCTGAGTGGCCGCCTATGCCGGCTGCTGTGTGGCCGCCTATGCCTACTGCTGTTAGGCCGCCTATGCCGGCTGCTGAGCGGCCACTTATGCCGGCTGCTGAGCGGCCGCCTATGCCGGCTGCTGAGTGGTCGCCTATGCCGGCTGCTGGGTGGCCGACTATGCCGGCTGCTGGGTTGCCGCCTATGCCGGCTGCTGGGCGGCCGCCTATGCCGGCAGCTGGGTGGCCGCCTATGCCGGCTGCTGTTTGGCCGCCTATGCCGGCTGCTGTTTTGCCGCCTATGTCGGCTGCTGAGCGGCCGCCTATGCCGGCCGCTGGACGGCCGGCTATGTCGGCTGCTGGTTGGCCGCCTATGCCGGCTGCTGGGCGTCCGCCTATGCCGGCTGCTGGGTGACCGCCTATGCCGGCTGCTGGGTGGCGGCCTATGCCGGCAGCTGGGTGGCCGCCTATGCCGGCTGCTGTTCGGCCGCCTATGGCGGCTGCTGAGCGGCCGCCTATGCTGGCTGCTGTTCGGCCGCCTATGCCGGCTGCTGTTTGGCCGCCTATGTCGGCTGCTGAGTGGCCGCCTATGCCGGCCGCTGTTTGGCCGCCTATGCTGGCTGCTGTTTGGCCGCCTATGCCGGCTTCTGAGAGGCCGCCTATGCCGGCTGCTGTTTGGCCGCCTATGTCGGCTGCTGTTTGGCCGCCTATGGCGGCTCCTGAGTGGCCGCCTATGCCGGCTGCTGAGTGGCCGCCTATGCCGGCTGCTGTTTGGCCGCCTATGCCGGCTGCTGGGCGGCCGCCTATGTCGGCTGCTGGGCGGCCGCCAATGCCGGCTGCTCGGCGGCCGCCCAGCAGCCGACATAGGCGGCCGCCTATGGCGGCTGCTGGGCGGCGGCCTATGCCGGCTGCTGTTTGGCCGCCTATGCCGGCTGCTGTTTGGCCGCCTATGCCGGCTGCTGTTTGGCCGCCTATGTCGGCTGCTGAGTGGCCGCCTATGCCGGCAGCTGTTTTGCCGCCTATGCCGGCTGCTGGGCGGCCGCCTATGCCGGCTGCTGTTTGGCCGCCTATGCCGGCTGCTGTTTGGCCGCCTATGCCGGCTGCTGTTTGGCCGCCTATGTCGGCTGCTGAGTGGCCGCCTATGCCGGCAGCTGTTTTGCCGCCTATGCCGGCTGCTGTTTGGCCGCCTATGCCGGCTGCTGTTTGGCCGCCTATGCCGGCTGCTGGGCGGCCGCCTATGCCGGCTGCTGGGCGGCCGCCTATGCCGGCTGCTGGGCGGCCGCCTATGTCGGCAGCTTGGTGGCCGCCTATGTCGGCAGCTTGGTGGCCGCCTATGCTGGCTGCTGGGTGGCCGCCTATGCCGGCTGCTGGGTGGCCGCCTATGCCGGCTGCTGTTTGGCCGCCTATGGCGGCTCCTGAGCGGCCGCCTATGCTGGCTGCTGTTTAGCCGCCTATGTCGGCTACTGAGCGGCCGCCTATGCTGGCTGCTGTTTAGCTGCCTATGTCGGCTGCTGAACGGCCACCTATGCCTGCTGCTGAATGGCCGCCTATGCCGGCTGCTGTTTGGCCGGCTATGTCGGCAGCTGGGTGGCCGCCTATGTCGGCTAATGAGCGGCCGCATATGCCGGCTGCTGTTTGGCCGCCTATGCCGGCTGCTGAGCGGTCGCCTATGCCAGCTGCTGAGTGGCCGCCTATGCCGGCTGCTGAGTGGCCGCCTATGCCGGCTGCTGAGTGGCCGCCTATGCCGGCTGCTGAGTGGCCGCCTATGCCGGCTGCTGAGTGGCCGCCTATGCCGACTGCTGAGTGGCCGCCTATGCCGGCTGCTGAGTGGCCGCCTATGCCGGCTGCTGTTTGGCCGCCTATGCCGGCTGCTGAGCGGTTGCCTATGCCAGCTGCTAAGTGGCCGCCTATGCCGGCCGCTGAGTGGCCGCCTATGCCGGCTGCTGAGTGGCCGCCTATGCCGGCTGCTGAGTGGCCGCCTATGCCGGCTGCTGAGTGGCCGCCTATGCCGGCTGCTGAGTGGCCGCCTATGCCGGCAGCTGAGTGGCCGCCTATGCCGTCCGCTGTTTGGCCGGCTATGTCGGCAGCTGGGTGGCCGCCTATGCCGGCTGCTGTTTGGCCGCCTATGTCGGCTAATGAGCGGCCGCCTATGCCGGCTGCTGTTTGGCCGCCTATGCCGGCTGCTGAGCGGTCGCCTATGCCAGCTGCTGAGTGGCCGCCTATGCCGGCTGCTGAGTGGCCGCCTATGCCGGCTGCTGAGTGGCCGCCTATGCCGGCTGCTGAGTGGCCGCCTATGCCGACTGCTGAGTGGCCGCCTATGCCGACTGCTGAGTGGCCGCCTATGCCGGCCGCTGAGTGGCCGCCTATGCCGGCCGCTGAGTGGCCGCCTATGCCGGCCGCTGAGTGGCCGCCTATGCCGGCCGCTGTTAGGCCGCCTATGTCGGCTGCTGAACGGCCACCTATGCCGGCTGCTGTATGGCCGCCTATGCCGGCAGCTAGGGGGCCGCCTATGCCGGCTCCTGAGCGGCCGCCTATGTCGGCTCCTGAGCGGCCGCCTATGCTGGCTGCTGTTTAGCCGCCTATGCCGGCTGCTGAGCGGCCGCCTATGCCGGCTGCTGTTTAGCCGCCTATGCCGGCTGCTGAGCGGCCGCCTATGCCGGCTGCTGAGTGGCCGCCTATGCCGGCTGCTGTTTGGCCGCCTATGCCGGCTGCTGAGCGGCCGCCTATGCCGGCTGCTGGGCGGCCGCCTATGCCGGCTGCTGGGTGGCTGCCTATGCCGGCTGCTGGGTGGTGGCCTATGCCGGCTGCTGTTTGGCCTCCTATGTCGGCTGCTGAGCGGCCGCCTATTCCGGCTGCTGAGAGGCCGCCTATGCCGGCTGCTGTACGGCCGGCTATGTCGGCTGCTGGAAGGCCGGCTATGTCGGCTGCTGAGCAGCCGCCTATGCCGGCTGCTGTTTGGCCGGCTATGTCGGCTGCTGGGTGGCCGGCTATGTCGGCAGCTTGGTGGCCGCCTATGCCGGCTGCTGTTTGGCCGGCTATGTCGGCTGCTGGGTGGCCGGCTATGTCGGCAGCTTGGTGGCCGCCTATGCCGGCTGCTGTTTGGCAGCCTATGTCGGCTGCTGAGCGGCCACCTATGCCGGCTGCTGTTTTGCCGCCTATGCCGGCTGCTGTTCGGCCGCTTATGCCGGCTGCTGGGCGGCCGCCTATGCCGGCTGCTGGGCGGCCGCCTATGTCGGCTGCTGGGCGGCCCCTTATGTCGGCTGCTGTATGGCCGCCTATGCCGGCTGCTGTTTGGCCGCCTATGACGGCTGCTGAGCGGCCGCCTATGCCGGCTGCTGAGAGGCCGCCTATGCCGGCTGCTGGGTGACCGCCTATGCCGGCTGCTGGGTGGCGGCCTATGCCGGCAGCTGGGTGGCCGCCTATGCCGGCTGCTGTTCGGCCGGCTATGTCGGCTGCTGAGCGGCCGCCTATGCCGGCTGCTGTTCCGCCGCCTATGCCGGCTGCTGTTCGGCCGCCTATGCCGGCTGCTGTTTGGCCGCCTATGTCGGCTGCTGAGTGGTCGCCTATGCCGGCCGCTGTTTGGCCGCCTATGCCGGCTGCTGTTTGGCCGCCTATGCCGGCTTCTGAGAGGCCGCCTATGCCGGCTGCTGTTTGGCCGCCTATGTCGGCTGCTGTTTGGCCGCCTATGGCGGCTCCTGAGTAGCCGCCTATGCCGGCTGCTGAGTGGCCGCCTATGCCGGCTGCTGTTTGGCCGCCTATGCCGGCTGCTGTTTTGCCGCCTATGCCGGCTGCTGTTTGGCCGCCTATGCCGGCTGCTGGGCGGCCGCTTATGCTGGCTGCTGGGCGGCCGCCTATGTCGGCTGCTGGGCGGCCCCTTATGTCGGCTCCTGAGCGGCCGCCTATGCCGGCTGCTGTATGGCCGCCTATGCCGGCTGCTGGGTGGCCGCCTATGCCGGCTGCTGTTTGGCCGCCTATGTCGGCTCCTGAGCGGCCGCCTATGCTGGCTGCTGTTTAGCCGCCTATGTCGGCTGCTGAGCGGCCGCCTATGCTGGTTGCTGTTTAGCCGCCTATGTCGGCTGCTGTACGGCCGGCTATGTCGGCTGCTGGAAGGCCGGCTATGTCGGCTGCTGAGCAGCCGCCTATGCCGGCTGCTGTTTGGCCAGCTATGTCGGCTGCTGGGTGGCCGGCTATGTCGGCAGCTTGGTGGCCGCCTATGCCGGCTGCTGTTTGGCCGGCTATGTCGGCTGCTGGGTGGCCGGCCAGGTCGGCAGCTTGGTGGCCGCCTATGCCGGCTGCTGTTTGGCAGCCTATGTCGGCTGCTGAGCGGCCACCTATGCCGGCTGCTGTTTTGCCGCCTATGCCGGCTGCTGTTCGGCCGCTTATGCCGGCTGCTGGGCGGCCGCCTATGCCGGCTGCTGGGCGGCCGCCTATGTCGGCTGCTGGGCGGCCCCTTATGTCGGCTGCTGGGCGGCCCCTTATGTCGGCTGCTGTATGGCCGCCTATGCCGGCTGCTGTTTGGCCGCCTATGACGGCTGCTGAGCGGCCGCCTATGCCGGCTGCTGAGAGGCCGCCTATGCCGGCTGCTGGGTGACCGCCTATGCCGGCTGCTGGGTGGCGGCCTATGCCGGCAGCTGGGTGGCCGCCTATGCCGGCTGCTGTTCGGCCGCCTATGTCGGCTGCTGAGCGGCCGCCTATGCCGGCTGCTGTTCCGCCGCCTATGCCGGCTGCTGTTCGGCCGCCTATGCCGGCTGCTGTTTGGCCGCCTATGTCGGCTGCTGAGTGGTCGCCTATTCCGGCCGCTGTTTGGCCGCCTATGCCGGCTGCTGTTTGGCCGCCTATGCCGGCTTCTGAGAGGCCGCCTATGCCGGCTGCTGTTTGGCCGCCTATGTCGGCTGCTGTTTGGCCGCCTATGGCGGCTCCTGAGTAGCCGCCTATGCCGGCTGCTGAGTGGCCGCCTATGCCGGCTGCTGTTTGGCCGCCTATGCCGGCTGCTGTTTTGCCGCCTATGCCGGCTGCTGTTTGGCCGCCTATGCCGGCTGCTGGGCGGCCGCCTATGCTGGCTGCTGGGCGGCCGCCTATGTCGGCTGCTGGGCGGCCCCTTATGTCGGCTGCTGAGCGGCCACCTATGCCGGCTGCTGTTTGGCCTCCTATGTCGGCTCCTGAGCGGCCGCCTATGCCGGCTGCTGTATGGCCGCCTATGCCGGCTGCTGGGTGGCCGCCTATCCCGGCTGCTGTTTGGCCGCCTATGTCGGCTCCTGAGCGGCCGCCTATGCTGGCTGCTGTTTAGCCGCCTATGTCGGCTGCTGAGCGGCCGCCTATGCTGGTTGCTGTTTAGCCGCCTATGTCGGCTGCTGAACGGCCACCTATGCCTGCTGCTGTATAGCCGCCTATGCCGGCTGCTGGGTGGCCGCCTATGCCGGCTGCTGTTTGGCTGCCTATGTCGGCTAATGAGCGGCCGCATATGTCGGCTGCTGGGCGGCCGACTATGTCGGCTGCTGAGCGGCCGCCTATGCCGGCTGCTTTTTGGCCGGCTATGTCGGCTGCTGGGTGGCCGGCTATGTCGGCAGCTTGGTGGCCGCCTATGCCGGCTGCTGTTTGGCCGCCTATGTCGGCTGCTGAGCGGCCGCCTATGCCGGCTGCTGTTTTGCCGCCTATGCCGGCTGCTGTTCGGCCGCTTATGCCGGCTGCTGGGCGACCGCCTATGCCGGCTGCTGGGCGGCCGCCTATGTCGGCTGCTGGGCGGCCCCTTATGTCGGCTGCTGTATGGCCGCCTATGCCGGCTGCTGAGAGGCCGGCTATGTCGGCAGCTTGGTGGCCGCCTATGCCGGCTGCTGTATGGCCGCCTATGCCGGCTGCTGAGAGGCCGCCTATGCCGGCTGCTGTTTGGCCGCCTATGCCGGCTGCTGAGTGGCCGCCTATGCCGGCTGCTGAGTGGCCGCCTATGCCGGCTGCTGAGTGGCCGCCTATGCCGGCTGCTGGGTGACCGCCTATGCCGGCTGCTGGGTGGCGGCCTATGCCGGCAGCTGGGTGGCCGCCTATGCCGGCTGCTGTTCGGCCGCCTATGTCGGCTGCTGAGCGGCCGCCTATGCCGGCTGCTGTTCCGCCGCCTATGCCGGCTGCTGTTCGGCCGCCTATGTCGGCTGCTGAGTGGTCGCCTATTCCGGCCGCTGTTTGGCCGCCTATGCCGGCTGCTGTTTGGCCGCCTATGCCGGCTTCTGAGAGGCCGCCTATGCCGGCTGCTGTTTGGCCGCCTATGTCGGCTGCTGTTTGGCCGCCTATGGCGGCTCCTGAGTAGCCGCCTATGCCGGCTGCTGAGTGGCCGCCTATGCCGGCTGCTGTTTTGCCGCCTATGCCGGCTGCTGTTTGGCCGCCTATGCCGGCTGCTGGGCGGCCGCCTATGCTGGCTGCTGGGCGGCCGCCTATGTCGGCTGCTGGGCGGCCCCTTATGTCGGCTGCTGAGCGGCCACCTATGCCGGCTGCTGTTTGGCCTCCTATGTCGGCTCCTGAGCGGCCGCCTATGCCGGCTGCTGTATGGCCGCCTATGCCGGCTGCTGGGTGGCCGCCTATCCCGGCTGCTGTTTGGCCGCCTATGTCGGCTCCTGAGCGGCCGCCTATGCTGGCTGCTGTTTAGCCGCCTATGTCGGCTGCTGAGCGGCCGCCTATGCTGGTTGCTGTTTAGCCGCCTATGTCGGCTGCTGAACGGCCACCTATGCCTGCTGCTGTATAGCCGCCTATGCCGGCTGCTGTTTGGCCGGCTATGTCGGCAGCTGGGTGGCCGCCTATGCCGGCTGCTGTTTGGCTGCCTATGTCGGCTAATGAGCGGCCGCATATGCCGGCTGCTGTTTGGCCGCCTATGCCGGCTGCTGAGTGGCCGCCTATGCCGGCTGCTGAGTGGCCGCCTATGCCGGCCGCTGTACGGCCGGCTATGTTGGCTGCTGGGTGGCCGGCTATGTCGGCAGCTGGGTGGCCGCCTATGCCGGCTGCTGTTTGGCCGCCTATGTCGGCTGCTGGGCGGCCGACTATGTCGGCTGCTGAGCGGCCGCCTATGCCGGCTGCTTTTTGGCCGGCTATGTCGGCTGCTGGGTGGCCGGCTATGTCGGCAGCTTGGTGGCCGCCTATGCCGGCTGCTGTTTGGCCGCCTATGTCGGCTGCTGAGCGGCCGCCTATGCCGGCTGCTGTTTTGCCGCCTATGCCGGCTGCTGTTCGGCCGCTTATGCCGGCTGCTGGGCGACCGCCTATGCCGGCTGCTGGGCGGCCGCCTATGTCGGCTGCTGGGCGGCCCCTTATGTCGGCTGCTGTATGGCCGCCTATGCCGGCTGCTGAGAGGCCGGCTATGTCGGCAGCTTGGTGGCCGCCTATGCCGGCTGCTGTATGGCCGCCTATGCCGGCTGCTGAGAGGCCGCCTATGCCGGCTGCTGTTTGGCCGCCTATGCCGGCTGCTGAGTGGCCGCCTATGCCGGCTGCTGAGTGGCCGCCTATGCCGGCTGCTGAGTGGCCGCCTATGCCGGCTGCTGAGTGGCCGCCTATGCCGGCTGCTGGGTGGCGGCCTATGTCGGCTCCTGGGTGGCCGCCTATGCCGGCTGCTGAGTGGCCGCCTATGCCGGCTGCTGTTTGGCCGCCTATGACGGCTGCTGAGCGGCCGCCTATGCCGGCTGCTGGGCGGCCGCGTATGCCGGCTGCTGGGTGACCGCCTATGCCGGCTGCTGGGTGGCGGCCTATGCCGGCAGCTGTTTAGCCGCCTATGTCGGCTGCTGAGCGGCCGCCTATGCTGGTTGCTGTTTAGCCGCCTATGTCGGCTGCTGAACGGCCACCTATGCCTGCTGCTGTATGGCCGCCTATGCCGGCTGCTGTTTGGCCGGCTATGTCGGCAGCTGGGTGGCCGCCTATGCCGGCTGCTGTTTGGCTGCCTATGTCGGCTAATGAGCGGCCGCATATGCCGGCTGCTGTTTGGCCGCCTATGCCGGCTGCTGAGCGGTCGCCTATGCCAGCTGCTGGGCGGCCGCCTATGTCGGCTGCTGGGCGGCCCCTTATGTCGGCTGCTGAGCGGCCGCCTATGCCGGCTGCTGTTTGGCCTCCTATGTCGGCTGCTGGGCGGCCGCCTATGCCGGCTGCTGGCGGCCGGCTATGTCGGCTGCTGGGTGGCCGGCTATGTTGGCAGCTGGGTGGCCGCCTATGCCGGCTGCTGTTTGGCCGCCTATGCCGGCTGCTGGGCGGCCGCCTATGTCGGTTCCTTTGCGGCCGCCTATGCCGGCTGCTGTTAGGCCGCCTATGTCGGCTACTGGGCGGCCGCCTATGCCGGCTGCTGGACGTCCGGCTATGTCGGCTGCTGGGTGGCCGGCTATGTCGGCAGCTGGGTGGCCGCCTATGCCGGCTGCTGTTAGGCCGCCTATGTCGGCTGCTGGGCGGCCCCTTATGTCGGCTGCTGGGCGGCCGCCTATGCCGGCTGCTGGCGGCCGGCTATGTCGGCTGCTGGCGGCCGGCTATGTCGGCTGCTGGGTGGCCGGCTATGTCGGCTGCTGGGTGGCCGGCTATGTCGGCAGCTGCGTGGCCGCCTATGCCGGCAGCTGCGTGGCCGCCTATGCCGGCTGCTGTTCGGCCGCCTATGTCGGCTTCTGGGCGGCCGCCTATGCCGGCTGCTGAGCGGCCGCCTATGCCGGCCGCTGGACGGCCGGCTATGTCGGCAGCTTGGTGGCCGCCTATGCCGGCTGCTGTTTGGCCGCCTATGCCGGCTGCTGTTAGGCCGCCTATGCTGGCTGCTGTTTGGCCGCCTATGTCGGCTCCTAAGTGGCCGCCTATGCCGGCTGCTGAGTGGCCGCCTATGCCGGCTGCTGAGAGGCCGCCTATGCCGGCTGCTGAGCGGCCGCCTATGCCGGCTGCTGAGCGGCCGCCTATGCCGGCTGCTGTTTGGTCGCCTATGTCGGCTCCTGAGTGGCCGCCTATGCCGGCTGCTGGGCGGCCCCTTATGTCGGCTGCTGGGCGGCCGCCTATGCCGGCTGCTGGCGGCCGGCTATGTCGGCAGCTGGGTGGCCGCCTATGCCGGCTGCTGTTAGGCCTGCCTATGTCGGCTGCTGGGCGGCCCCTTATGTCGGCTGCTGGGCGGCCGCCTATGCCGGCTGCTGGCGGCCGGCTATGTCGGCTTTTGGCGGCCGGCTATGTCGGCAGCTGGGTGGCCGACTATGTCGGCAGCTGGGTGGCCGCCTATGCCGGCTGCTGTTTGGCCGCCTATGTCGGCTGCTAGGGCGGCCGCCTATGTCGGCTGCTGAGCGGCCGCCTATGCCGGCTGCTGGACGGCCGGCTATGTCGGCTGCCTGGTGGCCGCCTATGCCGGCTGCTGTTTGGCCGCCTATGTCGGCTGCTGGGCGGCCCCTTATGTCGGCTGCTGGGCGGCCGCCTATGCCGGCTGCTGGCGGCCTGCTATGTCGGCTGCTGGCGGCCAGCTATGTCGGCAGCTGGGTGGCCGGCTATGTCGGCTCCTGAGTGGCCGCCTATGCCGGCTGCTGAGGGGCCGCCTATGCCGGCTGCTGGGCGGCCCCTTATGTCGGCTGCTGGGCGGCCGCCTATCCCGGCTGCTGGCGGCCGGCTATGTCGGCTGCTGGGCGGCCGCCTATGCCGGCTGCTGAGTGGCCGCCTATGCCGGCTGCTGAGAGGCCGCCTATGCCGGCTGCTGAGTGGCCGCCTATGCCGGCTGCTGAGTGGCCGCCTATGCCGGCTGCTGTTTGGCCGCCTATGCCGGCTGCTGTTTGGCCGCCTATGCCGGCTGCTGAGAGGCCGCCTATGCCGGCTGCTGTTTGGCCGCCTATGTCGGCTCCTGAGTGGCCGCCTCTGCCGGCTGCTGAGAGGCCGCCTATGCCGGCTGCTGGGTGACCTCCTATGCCGGGGGCTGGGTGGCGGCCTATGCCGGCTGCTGTTTGGCCGCCTATGTCGGCTGCTGAGTGGCCGCCTATGCCGGCTGCTATTTTGCCGCCTATGCCGGCTGCTGTTTGGCCGCCTATGCCGGCTGCTGGGTGGCCGCCTATGCCGGCTGCTGGGCGGCCGCCTATGTCGGCTGCTGGGCGGCCCCTTATGTCGGCTGCTGGGCGGCCGCCTATGCCGGCTGCTGTTTGGCCTCCTATGTCGGCTGCTGGGCGGCCGCCTATGCCGGCTGCTGGCGGCCGGCTATGTCGGCTGCTGGGTGGCCGGCTATGTTGGCAGCTAGGTGGCCGCCTATGCCGCCTGCTGTTTGGCCGCCTATGCCGGCTGCTGGGCGGCCGCCTATGTCGGCTGCTGTGCGGCCGCCTATGCCGGCTGCTGTTTGGCCGCCTATGCCGGCTGCTGTTTGGCCGCCTATGCCGGCTGCTGGGCGGCCGCCTATGCCGGCTGCTGGGCGGCCGCCTATGTCGGCTGCTGAGCGGCCGCCTATGCCGGCTGCTGGACGGCCGGCTATGTCGGCTGCTGGGTGGCCGGCTATGTCGGCAGCCTGGTGGCCGCCTATGCCGGCTGCTGTTTGGCCGCCTATGCCGGCTGCTGAGAGGCCGCCTATGCCGGCTGCTGTTTGGCCGCCTATGTCGGCTCCTGAGTGGCCGCCTCTGCCGGCTGCTGAATGGCCGCCTATGCCGGCTGCTGAATGGCCGCCTATGCCGGCTGCTGGCGGCCGGCTATGTCGGCAGCTGGGTGGCCGCCTATGCCGGCTGCTGTTAGGCCGCCTATGTCGGCTGCTGGGCGGCCCCTTATGTCGGCTGCTGGGCGGCCGCCTATGCCGGCTGCTGGCGGCCGGCTATGTCGGCTGCTGGCGGCCGGCTATGTCGGCAGCTGGGTGGCCGGCTATGTCGGCAGCTGGGTGGCCGCCTATGCTGGCTGCTGTTTGGCCGCCTATGTCGGCTGCTAGGGCGGCCGCCTATGTCGGCTGCTGAGCGGCCGCCTATGCCGGCTGCTGGACGGCCGGCTATGTCGGCTGCTGGGTGGCCGGCTATGTCGGCAGCCTGGTGGCCGCCTATGCCGGCTGCTGTTTGGCCGCCTATGCCGGCTGCTGAGAGGCCGCCTATGCCGGCTGCTGTTTGGCCGCCTATGTCGGCTCCTGAGTGGCCGCCTCTGCCGGCTGCTGAATGGCCGCCTATGCCGGCTGCTGAATGGCCGCCTATGCCGGCTGCTGGCGGCCGGCTATGTCGGCAGCTGGGTGGCCGCCTATGCCGGCTGCTGTTAGGCCGCCTATGTCGGCTGCTGGGCGGCCCCTTATGTCGGCTGCTGGGCGGCCGCCTATGCCGGCTGCTGGCGGCCGGCTATGTCGGCTGCTGGCGGCCGGCTATGTCGGCAGCTGGGTGGCCGGCTATGTCGGCAGCTGGGTGGCCGCCTATGCTGGCTGCTGTTTGGCCGCCTATGTCGGCTGCTAGGGCGGCCGCCTATGTCGGCTGCTGAGCGGCCGCCTATGCCGGCTGCTGGACGGCCGGCTATGTCGGCTGCTGGGTGGCCGGCTATGTCGGCAGCCTGGTGGCCGCCTATGCCGGCTGCTGTTTGGCCGCCTATGCCGGCTGCTGAGAGGCCGCCTATGCCGGCTGCTGTTTGGCCGCCTATGTCGGCTCCTGAGTGGCCGCCTCTGCCGGCTGCTGGGTGGCCGCCTATGTCGGCTGCTGGGTGGCCGCCTATGTCGGCTGCTGAGTGGCCGCCTATGCCGGCTGCTGAGAGGCCGCCTATGCCGGCTGCTTAGCGGCCGCCTATGCCGGCTGCTGAGCGGCCGCCTATGCCGGCTGCTGAGAGGCCGCCTATGCCGGCTGCTGTTTGGCCGCCTATGTCGGCTCCTGAGTGGCCGCCTATGCCGGCTGCTGAGGGGCCGCCTATGCCGGCTGCTGGGCGGCCCCTTATGTCGGCTGCTGGGCGGCCGCCTATGCCGGCTGCTGGCGGCCGGCTATGTCGGCAGCTGGGTGGCCGCCTATGCCGGCAGCTGGGTGGCCGCCTATGCCGGCTGCTGTTTGGCCGCCTATGTCGGCTGCTAGGGCGGCCGCTTATGTCGGCTGCTGAGCGGCCGCCTATGCCGGCTGCTGGACGGCCGGCTATGTCGGCTGCCTGGTGGCCGCCTATGCCGGCTGCTGTTTGGCCGCCTATGTCGGCTGCTGGGCGGCCCCTTATGTCGGCTGCTGGGCGGCCGCCTATGCCGGCTGCTGGCGGCCGGCTATGTCGGCTGCTGGCGGCCGGCTATGTCGGCAGCTGGGTGGCCGGCTATGTCGGCTCCTGAGTGGCCGCCTATGCCGGCTGCTGAGGGGCCGCCTATGCCGGCTGCTGGGCGGCCCCTTATGTCGGCTGCTGGGCGGCCGCCTATGCCGGCTGCTGAGAGGCCGCCTATGCCGGCTGCTGTTTGGCCGCCTATGTCGGCTCCTGAGTGGCCGCCTCTGCCGGCTGCTGAATGGCCGCCTATGCCGGCTGCTGGGTGGCCGCCTATGTCGGCTGCTGAGTGGCCGCCTATGCCGGCTGCTGTTTTGCCGCCTATGCCGGCTGCTGTTTGGCCGCCTATGCCGGCTGCTGGGCGGCCGCCTATGCCGGCTGCTGGGCGGCCGCCTATGTCGGCTGCTGGGCGGCCCCTTATGTCGGCTGCTGAGCGGCCGCCTATGCCGGCTGCTGTTTGGCCTCCTATGTCGGCTGCTGGGCGGCCGCCTATGCCGGCTGCTGGCGGCCGGCTATGTCGGCTGCTGGGTGGCCGGCTATGTTGGCAGCTGGGTGGCCGCCTATGCCGGCTGCTGTTTGGCCGCCTATGCCGGCTGCTGGGCGGCCGCCTATGCCGGCTGCTGGGCGGCCGCCTATGTCGGCTGCTGGGCGGCCCCTTATGTCGGCTGCTGTGCGGCCGCCTATGCCGGCTGCTGGATGACCGCCTATGCCGGCAGCTGGGTGGCCGCCTATGCCGGCTGCTGTTTGGCCGCCTATGCCGTCTGCTGTTTGGCCGCCCAGGTTGGCTGCTGAGCGGCCGCCTATGCCGGCCGCTGGACGGCCGGCTATGTCGGCTGCTGGGTGGCCGGCTATGTCGGCAGCTTGGTGGCCGCCTATGCCGGCTGCTGTTTGGCCGCCTATGCCGGCTGCTGTTTGGCCGCCTATGCCGGCTGCTGAAAGGCTGCCTATGCCGGCTGCTGTTTTGCCGCCTATGTCGGCTCCTGAGTGGCCGCCTATGCCGGCTGCTGTTTGTCCGCCTATGCCGGCTGCTGTTTGGCCGCCTATGCCGGCTGCTGGGCGGCCCCTTATGTCGGCTGCTGGCGGCCGGCTATGTCGACTGCTGGGTGGCCGGCTATGTTGGCTGCTGTTCGGCCGCCTATGCCGGCTGCTGTGCGGCCGCCTATGCCGGCATCTGGGTGGCCGCCTATGCCGGCTGCTGTTAGGCCGCCTATGCCGGCTGCTGGGCGGCCGCCTATGCCGGCTGCTTGGAGCCTGCCTATGCCGGCTGCTGAGCGGCCGCCTATGTCGGCTGCTGAGCGGCCGCCTATGCCGGCTGTTGTTTGGCCACCTATGCCGGCTGCTGTTCGGCCGCCTATGCCGGCTGCTGAGCGGCCGCCTATGCCGGCTGCTGAGCGGCCGCCTATGCCGGCTGCTGAGCCGCCGCCTATGTCGGCTGCTGAGAGGCCGCCTATGCCGGCTGCTGTTTGGCCGCCTATGTCGGCTGCTGTTTGGCCGCCTATGTCGGCTGCTGTTTGGCCGCCTATGCCGGCTGCTGGGTGGCCGCCTATGCCGGCTGCTGGGTGGCCGCCTATTCCGGCTGCTGTTTGGCCGCCTATGTCGGCTGCTGAATGGCCGCCTATATCGGCTGCTGTGCGGCCGGCTATGCCGGCTGCTGTTTGGCCGCCTATGCCGGCTGCTGGGAGGCCGCCTATGCCGGCTGCTGTGCGGCCGCCTATGCCGGCTGCTGTTTGGCCGCCTATGCCGGCTGCTGTTTGGCCGCCTATGCCGGCTGCTGAGCGGCCGCCTATGCTGGCTGCTCTTTGGCCGCCTATGCCGGCTGCTGAGCGGCCGCCTATGTCGGCTGCTGAGAGGCCGCCTATGCCGGCTGCTTTTTGGCCGCCTATGCCAGCTACTGTTTGGCCACCTATTTCGGCTGCTGTTTGGCCGCCTATGCCGGCTGCTGTTTGGCCGCCTATGCCGGCTGCTGTTTGGCCGCCTATGCCGGCTGCTGTTTGGTCGCCTATGTCGGCTGATGAGAGGCCGCCTATGTCGGCTGCTGGGTGGCCGCCTATGCCGGCTGCTGTTTGGCCGCCTATGCCGGCTGCTGTTTGGCCGCCTATGCCGGCTGCTGTTTTGCCGCCTATGTCGGCTGCTTAATGGCCGCCTATGCCCGCTGCTGGGTGGCCGGCTATGTCGGCTGCTGTTCGGCCGCCTATGCCGGCTGCTGTGCGGCCGCCTATGCCGGCTGCTGAGCGGCCGCCTATGTCGGCTGCTTAATGTGCCGGCTGCTGTTCGGCCGCCTATGCCGGCTGCTGTTCACCCGCCTATGCCGGCTGCTGTTCGGCCGCCTATGCCGGCTGCTGTTTGGCCGGCTATGCCGGCTGCTGTTTGGCCGCCTATGCGGGAGGCCGCCTATGCCGGCTGCTGTTTGGCCGCCTATACGTGAGGCCGCCTATGCCGGCTGCTGGGCGGCCGCCTATGTCGGCTGCTGAGCGGCCGCCTATGTCGGCTGCTGGGTGGCCGCCTATGCCGGCTGCTGTTAGGCCGCCTATGCCGGCTGCTGTTTGGCCGCCTATGTCGGCTGCTTAATGGCCGCCTATTCCGGCTGCTGGGTGGCCGGCTATGTCGGCTGCTGTTCGGCCGCCTATGCCGGCTGCTGTTTGGCCGCCTATGCCGGCTGCTGTTTGGCCGCCTATGCCGGCTGCTGAGCGGCCGCCTATGCCGGCTGCTGAGCGGCCGCCTATGCCGGCTGCTGAGCGGCCGCCTATGTCGGCTGCTGAGCGGCCGCCTATGCCGGCTGCTGAGCGGCCGCCTATGTCGGCTGCTGAGCGGCCGCCTATGCCGGCTGCTGAGCGGCCGCCTATGCCGGCTACTGTTTGGCCGCCTATTTCGGCTGCTGTTTGGCCGCCTATGCCGGCTGCTGTTTGGCCGCCTATGCCGGCTGCTGTTTGGCCGCCCTATGCCGGCTGCTGAGTGGCCGCCTATGCCGGCTGCTGTTCGGCCGCCTATGTCGGCTGCTGGGCGACCGGCTATGTCGGCTGCTGGGTGGCCGCCTATGCCGGCTGCTGTTTGGCCGCCTATGTCGGCTGCTTAATGGCCGCCTATGCCGGCTGCTGGTTGGCCGGCTATGTTGGCTGCTGTTCGGCCGCCTATGCCGGCTGCTGTGCGGCCGCCTATGCCGGCATCTGGGTGGCCGCCTATGCCGGCTGCTGTTAGGCCGCCTATGCCGGCTGCTGGGCGGCCGCCTATGCCGGCTGCTTGGAGCCTGCCTATGCCGGCTGCTGAGCGGCCGCCTATGTCGGCTGCTGAGCGGCCGCCTATGCCGGCTGTTGTTCGGCCGCCTATGCCGGCTGCTGTTCGGCCGCCTATGTCGGCTTCTGGGTGGCGGCCTATGCCGGCAGCTGTTTAGCCGCCTATGT
Source organism: Anomaloglossus baeobatrachus (assembly GCF_048569485.1). Taxonomy (NCBI): domain Eukaryota; kingdom Metazoa; phylum Chordata; class Amphibia; order Anura; family Aromobatidae; genus Anomaloglossus; species Anomaloglossus baeobatrachus. Next base: position 264,127,261 of record NC_134353.1, on the reverse strand, counting down.
CGGCTGCTGAGCGGCCGCCTATGCTGGTTGCTGTTTAGCCGCCTATGTCGGCTGCTGAACGGCCACCTATGCCTGCTGCTGTATGGCCGCCTATGCCGGCTGCTGTTTGGCCGGCTATGTCGGCAGCTGGGTGGCCGCCTATGCCGGCTGCTGTTTGGCTGCCTATGTCGGCTAATGAGCGGCCGCATATGCCGGCTGCTGTTTGGCCGCCTATGCCGGCTGCTGAGCGGTCGCCTATGCCAGCTGCTGGGCGGCCGCCTATGTCGGCTGCTGGGCGGCCCCTTATGTCGGCTGCTGAGCGGCCGCCTATGCCGGCTGCTGTTTGGCCTCCTATGTCGGCTGCTGGGCGGCCGCCTATGCCGGCTGCTGGCGGCCGGCTATGTCGGCTGCTGGGTGGCCGGCTATGTTGGCAGCTGGGTGGCCGCCTATGCCGGCTGCTGTTTGGCCGCCTATGCCGGCTGCTGGGCGGCCGCCTATGTCGGTTCCTTTGCGGCCGCCTATGCCGGCTGCTGTTAGGCCGCCTATGTCGGCTACTGGGCGGCCGCCTATGCCGGCTGCTGGACGTCCGGCTATGTCGGCTGCTGGGTGGCCGGCTATGTCGGCAGCTGGGTGGCCGCCTATGCCGGCTGCTGTTAGGCCGCCTATGTCGGCTGCTGGGCGGCCCCTTATGTCGGCTGCTGGGCGGCCGCCTATGCCGGCTGCTGGCGGCCGGCTATGTCGGCTGCTGGCGGCCGGCTATGTCGGCTGCTGGGTGGCCGGCTATGTCGGCTGCTGGGTGGCCGGCTATGTCGGCAGCTGCGTGGCCGCCTATGCCGGCAGCTGCGTGGCCGCCTATGCCGGCTGTTGTTCGGCCACCTATGCCGGCTGCTGTTCGGCCGCCTATGCCGGCTGCTGAGCGGCCGCCTATGCCGGCTGCTGAGCCGCCGCCTATGTCGGCTGCTGAGAGGCCGCCTATGCCGGCTGCTGTTTGGCCGCCTATGTCGGCTGCTGTTTGGCCGCCTATGCCGGCTGCTGGGTGGCCGCCTATGCCGGCTGCTGGGTGGCCGCCTATGCCGGCTGCTGTTTGGCCGCCTATGTCGGCTGCTGAATGGCCGCCTATATCGGCTGCTGTGCGGCCGGCTATGCCGGCTGCTGTTTGGCCGCCTATGCCGGCTGCTGGGAGGCCGCCTATGCCGGCTGCTGTGCGGCCGCCTATGCCGGCTGCTGTGCGGCCGCCTATGCCGGCTGCTGTGCGGCCGCCTATGCCGGCTGCTGTTTGGCCGCCTATGCCGGCTGCTGAGCGGCCGCCTATGCTGGCTGCTCTTTGGCCGCCTATGCCGGCTGCTGAGCGGCCGCCTATGTCGGCTGCTGAGAGGCCGCCTATGCCGGCTGCTTTTTGGCCGCCTATGCCAGCTACTGTTTGGCCGCCTATTTCGGCTGCTGTTTGGCCGCCTATGCCGGCTGCTGTTTGGCCGCCTATGCCGGCTGCTGTTTGGCCGCCTATGTCAGCTGCTTAATGGCCGCCTATGCCGCTGCTGGGTGGCCGGCTATGTCGGCTGCTGTTCGGGCCGCCTATGCCGGCTGCTGTGCGGCCGCCTATGCCGGCTGCTGAGCGGCCGCCTAGTCGGCTGCTTAATGGCCGCCTATGCCGGCTGCTGTTCGGCCGCCTATGCCGGCTGCTGTTCACCCGCCTATGCCGGCTGCTGTTCGGCCGCCTATGCCGGCTGCTGAGCGGCCGCCTATGCCGGCTGCTGAGCCGCCTATGTCGGCTGCTGAGAGGCCGCCTATGCCGGCTGCTGTTTGGCCGCCTATGTCGGCTGCTGTTTGGCCGCCTATGCCGGCTGCTGGGTGGCCGCCTATGCCGGCTGCTTGGAGCCTGCCTATGCCGGCTGCTGAGCGGCCGCCTATGCCGGCTGTTGTTCGGCCACCTATGCCGGCTGCTGTTCGGCCGCCTATGCCGGCTGCTGAGCGGCCGCCTATGCGGCTGCTGAGCCGCCGCCTATGTCGGCTGCTGAGAGGCCGCCTATGCCGGCTGCTGTTTGGCCGCCTATGTCGGCTGCTGTTTGGCCGCCTATGCCGGCTGCTGGGTGGCCGCCTATGCCGGCTGCTGGGTGGCCGCCTATGCCGGCTGCTGTTTGGCCGCCTATGTCGGCTGCTGAATGGCCGCCTATATCGGCTGCTGTGCGGCCGGCTATGCCGGCTGCTGTTTGGCCGCCTATGCCGGCTGCTGGGAGGCCGCCTATGCCGGCTGCTGTGCGGCCGCCTATGCCGGCTGCTGTGCGGCCGCCTATGCCGGCTGCTGTTTGGCCGCCTATGCCGGCTGCTGAGCGGCCGCCTATGCTGGCTGCTCTTTGGCCGCCTATGCCGGCTGCTGAGCGGCCGCCTATGTCGGCTGCTGAGAGGCCGCCTATGCCGGCTGCTTTTTGGCCGCCTATGCCAGCTACTGTTTGGCCGCCTATTTCGGCTGCTGTTTGGCCGCCTATGCCGGCTGCTGTTTGGCCGCCTATGCCGGCTGCTGTTTGGCCGCCTATGCCGGCTGCTGTTTGGTCGCCTATGTCGGCTGCTGAGAGGCCGCCTATGTCGGCTGCTGGGTGGCCGCCTATGCCGGCTGCTGTTTGGCCGCCTATGCCGGCTGCTGTTTTGCCGCCTATGTCGGCTGCTTAATGGCCGCCTATGCCCGCTGCTGGGTGGCCGGCTATGTCGGCTGCTGTTCGGCCGCCTATGCCGGCTGCTGTGCGGCCGCCTATGCCGGCTGCTGAGCGGCCGCCTATGTCGGCTGCTTAATGGCCGCCTATGCCGGCTGCTGTTCGGCCGCCTATGCCGGCTGCTGTTCACCCGCCTATGCCGGCTGCTGTTCGGCCGCCTATGCCGGCTGCTGAGCGGCCGCCTATGCCGGCTGCTGAGCCGCCTATGTCGGCTGCTGAGAGGCCGCCTATGCCGGCTGCTGTTTGGCCGCCTATGTCGGCTGCTGTTTGGCCGCCTATGCCGGCTGCTGGGTGGCCGCCTATGCCGGCTGCTTGGAGCCTGCCTATGCCGGCTGCTGAGCGGCCGCCTATGCCGGCTGTTGTTCGGCCACCTATGCCGGCTGCTGTTCGGGCCGCCTATGCCGGCTGCTGAGCGGCCGCCTATGCTGGCTGCTGAGCCGCCGCCTATGTTGGCTGCTGAGAGGCCGCCTATGCCGGCTGCTGTTTGGCCGCCTATGTCGGCTGCTGTTTGGCCGCCTATGCCGGCTGCTGGGTGGCCGCCTATGCCGGCTGCTGGGTGGCCGCCTATGCCGGCTGCTGTTTGGCCGCCTATGTCGGCTGCTGAATGGCCGCCTATATCGGCTGCTGTGCGGCCGGCTATGCCGGCTGCTGTTTGGCCGCCTATGCCGGCTGCTGGGAGGCCGCCTATGCCGGCTGCTGTGCGGCCGCCTATGCCGGCTGCTGTGCGGCCGCCTATGCCGGCTGCTGTGCGGCCGCCTATGCCGGCTGCTGTTTGGCCGCCTATGCCGGCTGCTGAGCGGCCGCCTATGCTGGCTGCTCTTTGGCCGCCTATGCCGGCTGCTGAGCGGCCGCCTATGTCGGCTGCTGAGAGGCCGCCTATGCCGGCTGCTTTTTGGCCGCCTATGCCGGCTACTGTTTGGCCGCCTATTTCGGCTGCTGTTTGGCCGCCTATGCCGGCTGCTGTTTGGCCGCCTATGCCGGCTGCTGTTTGGCCGCCTATGCCGGCTGCTGTTTGGTCGCCTATGTCGGCTGCTGAGAGGCCGCCTATGTCGGCTGCTGGGTGGCCGCCTATGCCGGCTGCTGTTTGGCCGCCTATGCCGGCTGCTGTTTTGCCGCCTATGTCGGCTGCTTAATGGCCGCCTATGCCCGCTGCTGGGTGGCCGGCTATGTCGGCTGCTGTTCGGCCGCCTATGCCGGCTGCTGTGCGGCCGCCTATGCCGGCTGCTGAGCGGCCGCCTATGTCGGCTGCTTAATGGCCGCCTATGCCGGCTGCTGTTCGGCCGCCTATGCCGGCTGCTGTTCACCCGCCTATGCCGGCTGCTGTTCGGCCGCCTATGCCGGCTGCTGTTTGGCCGGCTATGCCGGCTGCTGTTTGGCCGCCTATGCGGGAGGCCGCCTATGCCGGCTGCTGTTTGGCCGCCTATACGTGAGGCCGCCTATGCCGGCTGCTGGGCGGCCGCCTATGTCGGCTGCTGAGCGGCCGCCTATGTCGGCTGCTGGGTGGCCGCCTATGCCGGCTGCTGGGTGGCCGCCTATGCCGGCTGCTGTTTGGCCGCCTATGTCGGCTGCTTAATGGCCACTTTTTCCGGCTGCTGGGTGGCCGGCTATGTCAGCTGCTGTTCGGCCGCCTATGCCGGCTGCTGTTTGGCTGCCTATGCCGGCTGCTGTTTGGCCGCCTATGCCGGCTGCTGAGCGGCCGCCTATGCCGGCTGCTGTTCGGCCGCCTATGCCGGCTGCTGAGCGGCCGCCTATGCCGGCTGCTGAGCGGCCGCCTATGCCGGCTGCTGAGCGGCCGCCTATGTCGGCTGCTAAGCGGCCGCCTATGCCGGCTGCTGAGCGGCCGCCTATGCCGGCTGCTGAGCGGCCCGCCTATGCCGGCTACTGTTTGGCCGCCTATTTCGGCTGCTGTTTGGCCGCCTATGCCGGCTGCTGTTTGGCCGCCTATGCCGGCTGCTGTTTGGCCGCCCTATGCCGGCTGCTGAGTGGCCGCCTATGCCGGCTGCTGTTTGGCCGCCTATGTCGGCTGCTTAATGGCCGCCTATTCCGGCTGCTGGGTGGCCAACTATGTCGGCTGCTGTTCGGCCGCCTATGCCGGCTGCTGTTCGGCCGCCTATGTCGGCTGCTGTTCGGCCGCCTATGTCGGCTGCTGTTTGGCCGCCTATGCCGGCTGCTGTTTGGCCGCCTATGCCGGCTGCTGTTTGGCCGCCCTATGCCGGCTGCTGAGTGGCCGCCTATGCCGGCTGCTGTTTGGCCGCCTATGTCGGCTGCTTAATGGCCGCCTATTCCGGCTGCTGGGTGGCCAACTATGTCGGCTGCTGTTCGGCCGCCTATGCCGGCTGCTGTTCGGCCGCCTATGTCGGCTGCTGTTCGGCCGCCTATGCCGGCTGCTGTTTGGCCGCCTATGCCGGCTGCTGAGCGGCCGCCTATGCCGGCTGCTGTTTGGCCGCCTATGTCGGCTGCTGAGCGGCCGCCTATGCCGGCTGCTGGGGGCCCCCTATGTCGGCTGCTGGGCGGCCGCCTATGCCGGCTGCTGAGCGGCCTCCTATGCCGGCTACTGTTTGGCCGCCTATTTCGGCTGCTGTTTGGCCGCCTATGCCGGCTGCTGTTTGGCCGCCTATGCCGGCTGCTGTTTGGCCGCCTATGCCGGCTGCTGTTTGGCCGCCCTATGCCGGCTGCTGAGTGGCCGCCTATGCCGGCTGCTGTTTGGCCGCCTATGTCGGCTGCTGGGCGACCGGCTATGTCGGCTGCTGGGTGGCCGCCTATGCCGGCTGCTGTTTGGCCGCCTTTGTCGGCTGCTTAATGGCCGCCTATGCCGGCTGCTGGTTGGCCGGCTATGTTGGCTGCTGTTCGGCCGCCTATGCCGGCTGCTGTGCGGCCGCCTATGCCGGCATCTGGGTGGCCGCCTATGCCGGCTGCTGTTAGGCCGCCTATGCCGGCTGCTGGGCGGCCGCCTATGCCGGCTGCTTGGAGCCTGCCTATGCCGGCTGCTGAGCGGCCGCCTATGTCGGCTGCTGAGCGGCCGCCTATGCCGGCTGTTGTTTGCCCACCTATGCCGGCTGCTGTTCGGCCGCCTATGCCGGCTGCTGAGCGGCCGCCTATGCCGGCTGCTGAGCCGCCGCCTATGTCGGCTGCTGAGAGGCCGCCTATGCCGGCTGCTGTTTGGCCGCCTATGTCGGCTGCTGTTTGGCCGCCTATGCCGGCTGCTGGGTGGCCGCCTATGCCGGCTGCTGGGTGGCCGCCTATTCCGGCTGCTGTTTGGCCGCCTATGTCGGCTGCTGAATGGCCGCCTATATCGGCTGCTGTGCGGCCGGCTATGCCGGCTGCTGTTTGGCCGCCTATGCCGGCTGCTGGGAGGCCGCCTATGCCGGCTGCTGTGCGGCCGCCTATGCCGGCTGCTGTTTGGCCGCCTATGCCGGCTGCTGTTTGGCCGCCTATGCCGGCTGCTGAGCGGCCGCCTATGCTGGCTGCTCTTTGGCCGCCTATGCCGGCTGCTGAGCGGCCGCCTATGTCGGCTGCTGAGAGGCCGCCTATGCCGGCTGCTTTTTGGCCGCCTATGCCAGCTACTGTTTGGCCACCTATTTCGGCTGCTGTTTGGCCGCCTATGCCGGCTGCTGTTTGGCCGCCTATGCCGGCTGCTGTTTGGCCGCCTATGCCGGCTGCTGTTTGGTCGCCTATGTCGGCTGATGAGAGGCCGCCTATGTCGGCTGCTGGGTGGCCGCCTATGCCGGCTGCTGTTTGGCCGCCTATGCCGGCTGCTGTTTTGCCGCCTATGTCGGCTGCTTAATGGCCGCCTATGCCCGCTGCTGGGTGGCCGGCTATGTCGGCTGCTGTTCAGCCGCCTATGCCGGCTGCTGTGCGGCCGCCTATGCCGGCTGCTGAGCGGCCGCCTATGTCGGCTGCTTAATGTGCCGGCTGCTGTTCGGCCGCCTATGCCGGCTGCTGTTCACCCCGCCTATGCCGGCTGCTGTTTGGCCGGCTATGCCGGCTGCTGTTTGGCCGGCTATGCCGGCTGCTGTTTGGCCGCCTATGCGGGAGGCCGCCTATGCCGGCTGCTGTTTGGCCGCCTATACGTGAGGCCGCCTATGCCGGCTGCTGGGCGGCCGCCTATGTCGGCTGCTGAGCGGCCGCCTATGTCGGCTGCTGGGTGGCCGCCTATGCCGGCTGCTGTTAGGCCGCCTATGCCGGCTGCTGTTTGGCCGCCTATGTCGGCTGCTTAATGGCCGCCTATTCCGGCTGCTGGGTGGCCGGCTATGTCGGCTGCTGTTCGGCCGCCTATGCCGGCTGCTGTTTGGCCGCCTATGCCGGCTGCTGTTTGGCCGCCTATGCCGGCTGCTGAGCGGCCGCCTATGCCGGCTGCTGTTTGGCCGCCTATGCCGGCTGCTGAGCGGCCGCCTATGCCGGCTGCTGAGCGGCCGCCTATGCCGGCTGCTGAGCGGCCGCCTATGTCGGCTGCTAATCGGCCGCCTATGCCGGCTGCTGAGCGGCCGCCTATGCCGGCTACTGTTTGGCCGCCTATTTCGGCTGCTGTTTGGCCGCCTATGCCGGCTGCTGTTTGGCCGCCTATGCCGGCTGCTGTTTGGCCGCCCTATGCCGGCTGCTGAGTGGCCGCCTATGCCGGCTGCTGTTTGGCCGCCTATTTCGGCTGCTGGGCGACCGGCTATGTCGGCTGCTGGGTGGCCGCCTATGCCGGCTGCTGTTTGGCCGCCTATGTCGGCTGCTTAATGGCCGCCTATGCCGGCTGCTGGTTGGCCGGCTATGTTGGCTGCTGTTCGGCCGCCTATGCCGGCTGCTGTGCGGCCGCCTATGCCGGCATCTGGGTGGCCGCCTATGCCGGCTGCTGGGCGGCCGCCTATGCCGGCTGCTTGGAGCCTGCCTATGCCGGCTGCTGAGCGGCCGCCTATGTCGGCTGCTGAGCGGCCGCCTATGCCGGCTGTTGTTCGGCCGCCTATGCCGGCTGTTGTTCGGCCGCCTATGCCGGCTGCTGTTCGGCCGCCTATGCCGGCTGCTGAGCGGCCGCCTATGCCGGCTGCTGAGCCGCCGCCTATGTCGGCTGCTGAGAGGCCGCCTATGCCGGCTGCTGTTTGGCCGCCTATGTCGGCTGCTGGGTGGCCGCCTATGCCGGCTGCTGGGTGGCCGCCTATGCCGGCTGCTGGGTGGCCGCCTATGCCGGCTGCTGTTTGGCCGCCTATGTCGGCTGCTGAATGGCCGCCTATATCGGCTGCTGTGCGGCCGGCTATGCCGGCTGCTGTTTGGCCGCCTATGCCGGCTACTGGGAGGCCGCCTATGCCGGCTGCTGTGCGGCCGCCTATGCCGGCTGCTGTGCGGCCGCCTATGCCGGCTGCTGTTTGGCCGCCTATGCCGGCTGCTGTTTGGCCGCCTATGCCGGCTGCTGAGCGGCCGCCTATGCTGGCTGCTCTTTGGCCGCCTATGCCGGCTGCTGAGCGGCCGCCTATGTCGGCTGCTGAGAGGCCGCCTATGCCGGCTGCTTTTTAGCCGCCTATGCCAGCTACTGTTTGGCCGCCTATTTCGGCTGCTGTTTGGCCGCCTATGCCGGCTGCTGTTTGGCCGCCTATGTCAGCTGCTTAATGGCCGCCTATGCCGGCTGCTGGGTGGCCGGCTATGTCGGCTGCTGTTCGGCCGCCTATGCCGGCAGCTGGGTGGCCGCCTATGCCGGCTGCTGTTAGGCCGCCTATGCCGGCTGCTGAGCGGCCGCCTATGCCGGCTGCTGAGCGGCCGCCTATGTCGGCTGCTGAGCGGCCGCCTATGTCGGCTGCTGAGCGGCCGCCTATGTCGGCTGCTATTTGGCCGCCTATGCCGGCTGCTGTTTGGCCGCCTATGCCGGCTGCTGTTTGGCCGCCTATGTCGGCTGCTTAATGGCCGCCTATGCCGGCTGCTGGGTGGCCGGCTATGTCGGCTGCTGTTCGGCCGCCCATGCCGGTTGCTGAGCGGCCGCCTATGCCGGCAGCTGGGAGGCCGCCTATGCCGGCTGCTGAGCGGCCGACTATGCCGGCTACTGTTTGGCCGCCTATGCCGGCTGCTGTTTTGCCGCCTATGCCGGCTGCTGTTTGGTCGCCTATGCCGGCTGCTGTTTGGTCGCCTATGCCGGCTGCTGTTTGGTCGCCTATGCCGGCTGCTGTTTGGCCGCCTATGCCGGCTGCTGTTTGGCCGCCTATGCCGGCTGCTGGGTGGCCAACTATGTCGGCTGCTGTTCGGCCGCCTATGCCGGCTGCTGAGCGGCCGCCTATGCCGGCTGCTGAGAGGCCGCCTATGTCGGCTGCTGAGAGGCCGCCTATGCCGGCTGCTGTTCGGCCGCCTATGCCGGCTGCTGTTCGGCCGCCTATGCCGGCTGCTGAGCGGCCGCCTATGCCGGCTGCTGAGCGGCCGCCTATGTCCGCTGCTGTTTGGCCGCCTATGCCGGCTGCTGAGCGTCCGCCTATGCCGGCTGCTGAGTTGCCGCCTATGCCGGCTGCTGTTTGGCCGCCTATGTCGGCTGCTGAGCGGCCACCTATGCCGGCTGCTGGGCGGCCGCCTATGTCGGCTGCTGAGCGGCCACCTATGCCGGCTGCTGGGTGGCCGGCTATGCGGGCTGCTGTTTGGCCGCCTATGCCGGCAGCTGGGTGTTCGCCTATGCCGGCTGCTGTTTGGCCGCCTATGCCAGCTGCTGTTTGGCCGCCTATGCCGGCTGCTGGGTGGCCGCCTATGCCGGCTGCTGGGTGGCCACCTATGCCGGCTGCTGTTGGGCCGCCTATGTCGGCTGCTGAGCGGCCGCCTATGCCGGCTGCTGGGCGGCCGCCTATGCCGGCTGCTGATAGGCCGCCTATGCCGGCTGCTGTATGGCAGCCTATGACGGCTGCTAGGCGGCCCCCTATGTCGGCTACTGAGCGGCTGCCTATGTCGGCTGCTGAAGGTCCGCCTATGCCGGTTCTGGGTGGCCGGCTATGTGGGCTGCTGTTTGGCCGCCTATGCCGGCAGTTGGGTGTTCGCCTATGCCGGCTGCTGTTTGGCCGCCTATGTCGGCTGCTGAGTTGCCGCCTATGACGGCTGCTGTTTGGCCACCTATGCCGGCTGCTTTTTGGCCGCCTATGCCGGCTGCTGAGCGGCCGCCTATGCCGGCTACTGAGTGGCCGCCTATGCCGGCTGCTGTTTGGCCGCCTATGTCGGCTGCTGAGCGGCCGCCTATGCCGGCTGCTGAGCGGCCGCCTATGACGGCTGCTGGGCGGCCGCCTATGTCGGCTGCTGAGCGGTCGCCTATGCCGGCTGCTGTACGGCAGCCTATGCCGGCTGCTGGGCGGCCGCCTATGCCGGCTGCTGAGAGGCCGCCTATGCCGGCTGCTGAGAGGCCGCCTATGCCGACTGCTGTATGGCAGCCTATGACGGCTGCTGAGCGGCTGCCTATGCCGGCTGCTGAGAGGCCGCCTATGCCGGCTGCTATTTGGCCGCCTATGTTGGCTGCTGAGCGGCCGCCTATGCCAGCTGCTGGGCAGCCCCCTATGTCGGCTACTGAGCGGCTGCCTATGTCGGCTGCTGAGCGGCCGCCTATGCCGGCTGCTGGGTGGCCGGCTATGTGGGCTGCTGTTTGGCCGCCTATGCCGGCAGCTGGGTGTTCGTCTATGCCGGCTGCTGTTTGGACGCCTATGCCGGCTGCTGAACGGCCGCCTATGCCGGCTGCTGAGTTGCCGCCTATGCCGGCTGCTGTTTGGCCGCCTATGTCGGCTGCTGAGCAGCCGCTAATGCTGGCTGCTGGGCCGCCGCCTGTGTCGGCTGCTGAGCGGCCGCCTATGCCAGATGCTGTTTTTCCGCCTATGTCGGCTGCTGAGCGACCGCCTATGCCGGCTGCTGAACGGCCGCCTTTGCCGGCTGCTGAACGGCCGCCTATGCCGGCTGATGAACGGCCGCCTATGCCGGCTGATGCTTGGCCGCCTATGCCGGCTGCTGGGCGACCGCCTATGTCGGCTGCTGAGCGGCCGCCTATGCCGGCTGCTGTACGGCAGCCTATGCCGGCTGCTGGATGGCCGGCTATGCGGGCTGCTGTTTGGCCGCCTATGCCGGCAGCTAATTGTTCGCCTATGTCGGCTGCTGAGCGGCCGCCTATGCCGGCTTCTGGGTTGCCGCCAATGCCGGCTGCTGGGTGGCCGCCTATGCCGGCAGCTGAGTGGCCGCCTATGCCGGCTGATGTTTGGCCGCCTATGTCGGCTGCTGAGTGGCCGCCTTTGCCAGCTAATGTTTGGCCGCCTATGTCGGCTTCTGAGTTGCCGCCTATGCCGGCTGCTGTTTTTCCGCCTATGTTGGCTGCTGGGCGGCCGCCTATGCCGGCTGCTGTATGGCAGCCTATGCCGGCTGCTGGGCGGCCGCCTATGCCGGCTTCTGAGAGGCCGCCTATGCCGGCTGCTAGGCGGCCCCTTATGTTGGCTACTGAGCGGCCGCCTATGTCGGCTGCTGAGCGGCCGCCTATGCCGGCTGCTGGGTGGCCGGCTATGTTGGCTGCTGTTTGGTTGCCTATGCCGGCTGCTGGGTGGCCGCCTATGCCGGCAGCTGGGTGTCCGCCTATGCCGGCTGCTGTTTGGCCGCCTATGCCGGCTGCTGTTTGGCCGCCTTTGCCGGCTGCTGTTTGGCCGCCTATGCGGGCTGGTGAGCGGCCGCCTATGCCGGCTGGTGAGCGGCCGCCTATGCCGGCTGGTGAGCGGCCGCCTATGCCGGCTGCTTTTTGGCCACCTATGCCGGCTGCTGGGTGGCCACCTATGCCGGCTGCTGTTTGGCTGCCTATGTCGGCTGCTGTAAGGCAAGTTCAGATTAGAGCTGTGCTCAACTGCGGGTATGGGGGAGGTGCTTAAAGGGAAAAACGTTACAGTAGTTAAACTAATCCCAAGCACACAATCAATTGCAACAGGGTAATGCAAAAAGTGATTTTTATTATAATTATGCAAGCAGAAAGAGAATGCCACTACCGAAAAAGCAAAGACAAAGTCAAGCCAACGTTTCGGCATTCACAAGGCCTTTGTCAAGGACTTGCCTGTAAAAAAATAATAAAGATTATATACACACCAATGAGTGAACAAAATATACATATTTACATATTTACAAGGAGTATATATACACACATACATGTATCAAGGAATGGCGGGTATAGACGGATTAGACGTCAAATGGGTGAACCACTGGTAGGGCGTTTTGCTTTCAAAGATCAACTTGCTGGATGGAGAGAGGGATACAACAACAATAAGCACCATGGGAAAAATAGCAAGCAAAACGTACAGTAACAACAAGCACGCGCTGGTACATAAATCGATCAAATGGTAGTGCCGGCGGGCAATGAAATCATAAAATGAACCCAATACGTTCAGAGCCATCAGAGATGGGTAACATAGTAGACAATGCAGGACATACTGTATTAGTGATAGAGATATAAGCAGAGCACTTATTACCGGACGGGCAGAACCAGGAGGAGGCAGCAGATTAAACAGTGCAACTGCTATCTTAATGGTCAGGCGCCTAAGATTTAAACTAAATATAGCATGTATAGAAAACGCTAGCAATGGTATACAGATAAACAGTACACAGTATATAAGCGCAGTAGACAGTATGAGGTTAAAAACATACCCAGAATCAAGGAGGTATGAAAGGTGAATGGGTAGATGGAGGAAGTGCCTATGGAGAGACAGGATACATTAGTACAAATTGCTATGCATGTGGAGACCAGGCAAGTAGAGGTGCGGAGTATAGATAGTGTGATTACCTTACAGGGCACAGGGGCACAGGGGCAGGGGGACAGGGTCCCAGAGGTGCAGGCAGCAGGCATGTGGCAATGGGGTCTGTGAAATAGCGGCTATTTGTAGCCCGGGCAGTACTTCCTGGTGTGACTCATTGGGGGCAGGTGCGCAGGCGCCCGTGACGTCAGTGATGACGTGGGCTTGCTACTGCGCATGCGTCCGACGTCAGTGGGGAGCAGGAGAGGTGCTGTGAGAAGGCGTTGTAAATTCCTAAGTGCGCATGCGCGCAGGACGTCACAGAGGGGGCAGACTCCAGGGACGGGATCCCTGTCAGCATGGGTCACAAGACTAAGCGCGCGTGTGTGCGTCGCGTCACAGAGGGGGCGGGGTAAGGGGAGTATCAGTCTGTGAACGGGGGTATGGGTGCTTGTTAGAGCGTAACGTCATATAGGGGGCCGGATGTAATTGAGAGGTACGAGTCCCTGTATGTAGTTATTGACGCCGGTGTGTACCAGCGCATTACATTCATGGAACCGGGATATGTGCGGTGGGGAAACATATTTTGAGTGACTGTGTGTAAAATGTATGTGTGGTGTGCAGATGAGGAGTCAGTATTTATGATGTAAAGGGGAGGATTGTATGTGACTGTAGAGAGGGGCTAGGAAAATGGGTGGGACGATGGGGCTAGTATACAGCTATATACTGCTGATATATAGCTGCTTGTATATAGCTGGTATAGACTGGTAAATACTGCTGGTATATAGCTGGAATAGACAAATAGCTGGTATATGGCTGATATGTACTGCTGGTATATAGCTGGTATAGGCAAAAAGTCCTATGGTAGAAGTGTATACATGAGGAGAGGAGGGAGATAATCAAGGCAGGGTGGAGGATGGAATGGAAATGAATGTAATGGTTTACTTGGGTGTAAAGAAGATATGTAGTATATGTATGTCAATGTTGTGTGTTGGGAGAGCACGTGTGCCCCAGTGTGTGACGTGGGTGGGGGGGGGGGAAATTGTTGGAAAGGGAGGGAATAGTGATGGGGTAAGGATGCTACCTGGTGAAGAGGAGGTGCCAGTCGTGGAGAAAGTGCATGGGTGGGATCCGATCAGTGGAGCAGGTGATCAGTATCTCTAAAAGAAAAATGAGATAGGTTAGGAAAAATGGTTATATAGGCAACAAATAAATGCATAAAACACAATACAAATAAATGCATAAAACACAATACATGGCAATGGTCTACATAGGTACACAGGCAAGATTAATAATTCGTTTCATATTCTCTATTCATGCCCCATGGTTCGAGGGTTTGTAAAGTATGTATCCAGTATGCCTCACGGTCCCGGAGGATTTGTACCCTATTGCCACCACTTCTGGGTAGTGGGATATGTTCTAATATTTGAAACCTTAATTGGGAGACTGAGTGACCTCTGGCCGCAAAGTGAGCCGGAATGGGGAGTACAGTCTGGCCGCACCGTATAGTCGATTTATGTTTACTACTACGGTCTCGGATATGTTGGGTCGTTTCCCCAACATATCCGAGACCGCAGGGGCATTTGATTAGGTAAACAACAAAGTTCGTGTCACATGTGTAGAAACCTCGGATGGGATATTGTTTGCCAGTTCTGGGGTGTGTAACGAACTCTCCTCTGGTGACATTAGAGCACTGTACACAATGGAGACACGGGAATGTGCCCTTACGTGGCGTGGCCAAAAAACTCTGTCTGTCCCGGTTTAGGGATGAACCAATGTCTGCTCGGACCAAAGTGTCTTTGATATTGCGAGGGCGTTTGTGACAAATCAAAGGTGGAGATTGAAATTCCTCAACGTCCGGGTATGCACTGCCGAGAATTGGCCAATGTTTTTTAATAACCTGGCTAAACGAAGGGGAGAACGGGTGATATGTATTCACGAACGGTATGCGTTGTTTTTTGTTGGGTTCTGGATTGCGTCTGGGGGAAATATTAGTTGCAATATGGTGCGGATAGTCCCTGGCTTGAAATTTCCTGCTCATTTCTTGATGTCTGAGTGTGCGCGTTGTGGGATTGGAAACGATCCTTTCAACTCTACAATGCTGGGAGATAGGCAGAGATTTCTTGGTATGTTTCGGGTGACAGCTACTGTAGAGAAGAAGACTGTTTTTGTCTGTGGGTTTTGAGTATATGTCGGTAGCTAGTTTACTGTTGGGGTCCCGGATGACCAGGGTGTCGAGGAAGTTGATGGAGTCGTGATCGTAGTGGAGGGTAAAAGAGATGTTGGGAGAGATGGTATTGATGTCATTGAAGAAGCTAGTGAGTGATTCTTCACTACCGGTCCAGATGAAGAATATGTCATCTATATAGCGTTTCCAAAGGGGGATATTGATGGGAAAGAAGGGATGTGGGTAAATGAAATCTTCCTCAAATTTGGCCATATATATGTTTGCATATGGAGGTGCTACGTTCGAACCCATTGCGGTCCCTTTCCGCTGCATGTAGAACGTGTCTTCGAACAGGAAGAAGTTATTTTCCAAGACCACCCTAAGGGTGTCCAGGCAAAATTGTTTTTTCAGATGGTCAAAGTCGGTGTGGGTATTGAGAAACCACTCAACTGCCCGGAGACCTCCTTGATGGTCAATGCTAGTGTACAAGCTGGTCACATCCATGGTGACCAGGAGATCATTGTTGGTGATTTGGTTGATACTGGATATGGTTTCCAGAAAGTGAGTGGTGTCCTTGAGGTAAGAGGGGGTTTTTGGGATGAGGGGTGTGAGTATCTTTTCCAGGGTACGGGCAAGTGGGGACAAAATGGAATCGGTGGAAGCGTCGATTGGTCGGCCGGGGGGGGAGGTGATATTTTTATGTATTTTGGGGAGGGTGTAAAATACGGGTGTGATGGGATGGTTGTTGATGAGAAAACTAGAGAGTTTGCTATCTATTGTGGCGTTGCTGGTGTAGAAGTCGACCAAATTTTTAATGGTAGAGCGGATGGTCGCAGTGGGGTCCCGTGGAATAGGGGTATAGGTTGTGGAGTCACTGAGTTGGCTCCTAATTTCAGACACGTAGTAAGATTTATCGAGGACAACGATGGCACCACCTTTATCGGCAGGTTTTATAACCAGATGGGGATTGTTTTTAAGTGCGAGGAGGGCCTTAGATTCCTCATTTGTCATATTATGACGGAGGTGTAGCTGTCCATGTCCTATATTGATTTTAATCTTATCAATGTCACGTGTGACTAGTGATACGTATGTCTCTACTGGATGGTAGCGCCTAGGTGGTTGAAAGGTGCTTGGATTGGAGAGGCCTAATTCACGTAATGACAGAGAGGTTGCCGGACAAGAGTCCAATGTGGGGACTACAGGGTTAGAGCCTGGAGGATTCTGAGGGGTGGCAAAATGGGCCTTTAGCCGGAGATTCCTAAAGAATCTATTTAATTCTTGCTGCAGGGTGAAGGTGTTGAGTGGGGGCGTGGGACAGAAGCTAAGGCCTTTCTGTAGGACCCGGGTTTCTGTGGGTGTAAGAGTGAGCGAGGAGATGTTATACACGATATTCTCCCTACCTGGGACCGTGTGTTGATCCTGTGCGGGGGAGCCCTGTTTCTTGCCCCTCCTGGTTTGCCTCTTGTCTGGGGACCGGTACCTAAAAAAGAAGAAGAATTGGGACCGGAATAACTCTGGTCGCTGTCCGAGCTGTAGGTGCTTGTGTAGTTCCCTCGATGGGAGGGCCTTCGTTCTGATGGAAATGAGGAGGTGCGCCATTTGTAGACTCGATTTCTCAAGTAGTCGTCTTGATCACGAATTAATTTTGAACGTTTTCGGGTTTGAAGGGTCTGTTGGAATTCCGTAATGGACTCTTGGTTCTTAGTTTTCAAGGAGGAGAAGTCAGCAGCAGGGAGAGTCTGGGACAGTTGTTCCTCGATGGTCTTTATGCTAGCATCAACAGTGGCAATCTCTTTCTGCAGGTAATCAAGTGTCAATATGATAATATCGAGAGAACACTTATTGAGGATACCCTCGAATTGATCGCAGTACGAGGGATTATCAGCAAAGAGAGTTGGCCTTAGAGGGACTCTAAGTCCTCTGGGGATGCGTTGAGCCCGGTGATACTCCGCGAGGGTCACTGCGTGGAGTTCAAGCGACGTGTGTCGCTTCAACTCTTTGAGATAATCCCTGGTGCGGAGCTCCTCCGTGGGTACAGTGAGAAAACGATTAGTCGCGGATATCCCAGCCAGGACAGTCGCCGCTTGATCGTTACTGTACGAAAGTGTTGGGAGAGACATTAAGGGTGCTGTGCAGGAGCACCAGCATAAAAAATAGTAAGCTAAGTTCAGAGTAGAGCTGGGCTCAACTGCGGGTATGGGGGAGGTGCTTAAAGGGAAAAACGTTACAGTAGTTAAACTAATCCCAAGCACACAATCAATTGCAACAGGGTAATGCAAAAAGTGATTTTTATTATAATTATGCAAGCAGAAAGAGAATGCCACTACCGAAAAAGCAAAGACAAAGTCAAGCCAACGTTTCGGCCTTCACAAGGCCTTTGTCAAGGACTTGCCTGTAAAAAAATAATAAAGATTATATACACACCAATGAGTGAACAAAATATACATATTTACATATTTACAAGGAGTATATATACACACATACGTGTATAAAGGAATGACGGGTATAGACGGATTAGACGTCAAATGGGTGAACCACTGGTAGGGCGTTTTGCTTTCAAAGAACAACTTGCTGGATGGAGAGAGGGATACAACAACAATAAGCACCATGGGAAAGATAGCAAGCAAAACGTACAGTAACAACAAGCACGCGCTGGTACATAAATCGATCAAATGGTAGTGCCGGCGGGCAATGAAATCATAAAATGAACCCAATACGTTCAGAGCCATCAGAGATGGGTAACATAGTAGACAATGCAGGACATACTGTATTAGTGATAGAGATATAAGCAGAGCACTTATTACCGGACGGGCAGAACCAGGAGGAGGCAGCAGATTAAACAGTGCAACTGCTATCTTAATGGTCAGGCGCCTAAGATTTAAACTAAATATAGCATGTATAGAAAACGCTAGCAATGGTATACAGATAAACAGTACACAGTACATAAGCGCAGTAGACAGTATGAGGTTAAAAACATACCCAGAATCAAGGAGGCATGAAAGGTGAATGGGTAGATGGAGGAAGTGCCTATGGAGAGAAAGGCATAGGCGGCTGCCTATGCCGGCTGCTGAGTGGCCGCCTATGTCTGCTGCTGTTTGGCCGCCTATGCCGGCTGCTGAGCGGCCGCCTATGCTGGCTGCTCTTTGGCCGCCTATGCCGGCTGCTGGGCGGCCGCCTATGCCGGCTTCTGGGTGGCCGCCTATGCTGGAAGCTGGGTGGCAGCCTCTTCCGGCTGCTGTTTGGCCGCCTATGTCGGCTGCTGAGTGGCCGCCTATGGAGGCTGCTGTTTGTTCGCTTATGCCGGCTGCTGTTTGGCCGCCTATGCCGGCTGCTGCGCGGCCGCCTATGCCGGCCGCTGGGCGGCTGTGCGTGGCCGCCTAAGTCGGCTGCTGTTTAGTCGCCTATGCCGGCTGTTTGGCCGCCTTTGTCGGCTGCTGAGTAACCGTCTATGCCGGCTGCTGTTTGGCCTGCCTATGTCGGCTGCTGGGTGGCCGCCTATGCCGGCTGCTGCGTGGCCGCCTATATCGGCTGCTGTTTGGCGTTTATGCCGGCTGCTGTTTGGCCGCCTATGCCGGTTGCTGAGCTGCCGCCAATGCCGGCTGCTGGGTGGCCGCCAATGCCGGCAGCTGGGTGGCCGCCTATGCCGGCTGCTGGGCGGCCGCCTATGCCGGCTTCTGGGTGGCCGCCTATGCCGGAAGCTGGGTGGCAGCCTATGCCGGCTGCTGTTTGGCCGCCTATGTCTGCTGCTGTTTGGCCGCCTATGGAGGCTGCTGTTTGTTCGCTTATGCCGGCTGCTGTTTGGCCGCCTATGCCGGCTGCTGTTTGGCCGCCTATGCCGGCTGCTGCGCGGCCGCCTATGCCGGCCACTGGGCGGCTGTGCGTGGCCGCCTAAGTCGGCTGCTGTTTAGTCGCCTATGCC
Source organism: Anomaloglossus baeobatrachus (assembly GCF_048569485.1). Taxonomy (NCBI): domain Eukaryota; kingdom Metazoa; phylum Chordata; class Amphibia; order Anura; family Aromobatidae; genus Anomaloglossus; species Anomaloglossus baeobatrachus. The sequence continues at coordinate 264,108,808 of NC_134353.1, read as the reverse complement.
GGCTGTTGTTTGGCCGCCTTTGTCGGCTGCTGAGTAACCGTCTATGCCGGCTGCTGTTTGGCCTGCCTATGCCGGCTGCTGAGCGGCCGCCTATGTCGGCTGCTGGGTGGCCGCCTATGCCGGCTGCTGCGTGGCCGCCTATGTCGGCTGCTGTTTGTTCGCCTATGCCGGCTGCTGTTTGGCCGCCTATGCCGGCTGCTGTTTGGCCGCCTATGCCGGCTGCTGTTTGGCCGCCTATGCCGGCTGCTGAGTGGCCGCCTATGACGGCTGCTGGGTGGCTGCCTATGCCGGCTGCTTCGCGGCCACCTATGCCAGCTGCTGGGCTGTCGCTGCGTGGCCGCCTAAGTCGGCTGCTGTTTGGTCGCCTATGCCGGCTGCTGTTTGGCCGCCTATGCCGGCTGCTGAGTGGCCGCCTATGATGGCTGCTGGGTGGCCGCCTATGCCGGCTGCTGGGCGGTCGCTGCGTGGCCGCCTAAGTCGGCTGCAGAGTGGCCGCCTATGTCGGCTGCTGTTTGGCCGCCTATGCCGGCTGCTGCGCGGCCACCTATGCCGGCCGCTGGGCGGCTGCTGCGTGGCCGCTTAAGTTGGCTGCTGTTTAGTCGCCTATGCCGGCTGCTGTTTGGCCGCCTATGCTGGCTGCTGAGTGGCCGCCTATGACGGCTGCTGTTTGGCCGCCTATGTCGGCTGCTGAGCGGCCGCCTATGTCGGCTGCTGTGCGGCCGCCTATGCCGGCTGCTGGGTGGCCGCCTATGCCGGCTGCTGCGTGGCCGCCTATGTCGGCTGCTGCTTGGCCGCCTATGCCGGCTGCTGTTTGGCCGCCTATGCCGGCTGCTGTTTGGCCGCCTATGCCGGCTTCTGGGTGGCCGCCTATGCCGGCTGCTGCGTGGCCGCCTATGTCGGCTGCTGCGTGGCCGCCTATGCCGGCTACTGTTTGGCCGCCTAAGTCGGCTGCAGAGTGGCCGCCTATGTCGGCTGCTGTTTGGCCGCCTATGCTGGCTGCTGCGCGGCCACCTATGCCGGCCGCTGGGCGGCTGCTGCGTGGCCGCTTAAGTCGGCTGCTGTTTAGTCGCCTATGCCGGCTGCTGTTTGGCTGCCTGTGCCGGCTGCTGAGTGGCCGCCTATGACGGCTGCTGTGCGGCCGCCTATGCCGGCTGCTGGGTGGCCGCCTATGCCGGCTGCTGCGTGGCCGCCTATGTCGGCTGCTGTTTGGCCGCCTATGCCGGCTGCTGCGTGGCCGCCTATGTCGGCTGCTGCGTGGCCGCCTATGCCGGCTACTGTTTGGCCGCCTATGCCGGCTGCTGGGGGCCGCCTATGCCTGCTGCTATTTTGCCGCCTATGCCTGCTGCTGTTTGGCCGCCTATTCCGGCTGCTATTTGGCCGCCTATGCCGGCAGCTGGGTGGCCGCCTATTCCGGCTGCTGTTTGGCCGCCTATGCCGGCTGCTGCGCGGCCCCCTATGCCGGCCGCTGGGCGGCTGCTGCGTGGCCGCTTAAGTCGGCTGCTGTTTAGTCGCCTATGCCGGCTGCTGTTTGGCCGCCTATGCCGGCTGCTGAGTGGCCTCCTATGACGGCTGCTGTTTGGCCGCCTATGTCGGCTGCTGAGCGGCCGCCTATGTCGGCTGCTGTGCGGCCGCCTATGCCGGCTGCTGTGCGGCCGCCTATGCCGGCTGCTGCGCGGCCGCCTATGTCGGCTGCTGTTTGGCCGCCTATGCCGGCTGCTGTTTGGCCGCCTATGCCGGCTTCTGGGTGGCCGCCTATGCCGGCTGCTGCGTGGCCGCCTATGTCGGCTGCTGCGTGGCCGCCTATGCCGGCTACTGTTTGGCCGCCTAAGTCGGCTGCAGAGTGGCCGCCTATGTCGGCTGCTGTTTGGCCGCCTATGCTGGCTGCTGCGCGGCCACCTATGCCGGCCGCTGGGCGGCTGCTGCGTGGCCGCTTAAGTCGGCTGCTGTTTAGTCGCCTATGCCGGCTGCTGTTTGGCCGCCTGTGCCGGCTGCTGAGTGGCCGCCTATGACGGCTGCTGTGCGGCCGCCTATGCCGGCTGCTGGGTGGCCGCCTATGCCGGCTGCTGCGTGGCCGCCTATGTCGGCTGCTGCGTGGCCGCCTATGCCGGCTGCTGGGTGGCCGCCTATGCCGGCTGCTGCGTGGCCGCCTATGTCGGCTGCTGCGTGGCCGCCTATGCCGGCTACTGTTTGGCCGCCTATGCCGGCTGCTGGGGGCCGCCTATGCCTGCTGCTATTTTGCCGCCTATGCCTGCTGCTGTTTGGCCGCCTATTCCGGCTGCTATTTGGCCGCCTATGCCGGCTGCTGTTTGGCCGCCTATGCCGGCTGCTGTTTGGCCGCCTATGCCGGCTGCTGTTTGGCCGCCTATGCCGGCTGCTGTTTGGCCCCTAAGCCGGCTGCTGAGCGTCCGCCTATGCCAGCTGCTGGGCGGCCGCCTATGCCGGCTGCTGAGCGGCCGCCTGTGCCGGCTGCTGTTTAGCCGCCTCTGCCGGCTGCTGTTTGGCCTCCTATGCCGGCTGCTGAGCCGCCGCCTATGCTGCGCGGCCGGCACTGTTGGCTGTTGCATGGCAGGCTCTACTGGCAACTGTGTGGCCGGCTGTGCTGGCTGTTGCGTAGCCAGCTGTGCTGGCTGCTGCATGGCTGGCTCTGATGGCTGCTATGTGGCCGGCTCTGCTGTCTGGTACGTGGACGGCTATGCCTGCTGCAGCCAAGCCGGCATTGCCTGCTGTGTGCCTGGCTTTTCTGGCTGTTGAGTGACCGGCTCTGTTGTCTGCTGCGTGGCTGGCTGCTGTGTGGCCGGTTGTACTGGCAGCTGCGTGTCCGGCTCTGCTAGCTGCTGCGCCGCCTGCTGTTTTTGCTGCTGAGCGCCTGGTTGTGCCAGCTGCTGAGCCTCCGGCTGTGCCGGCTGCTGCAAGGCCGGCTGTACTGGCAGCTGCATGGATGGCTCTTCTGGCAGCTGCGCGGCCGGCACTGTTGCTGTTGCATGGCAGGCTCTACTGGCAACTGTGTGGCCGGCTGTGCTGGCTGCTGCATGGCTGGCTCTAATGGCTGCTATGTGGCCGGCTATACTGGCAGCTGCGCGGCTGGCTCTGCTGGCTGCTGCGTGGCCGGCTATGCTGGCTGCTGAGCGGCCAGTTGTGTCGTCTGCTGAGCTGCTGGCTGTGCCGGCTGCTGCAAGGCCGGCTGTACTGGCAACTGCGAAGCCAGCTCTGTTGGCAGCTGCGTGGCCAGCTCTGTTTGCTTCTGCGTGGCCGGCTTTACTGGCTGCTGCGCGGAAAGCTCTTCTGGCAGCTGTGTGGTCGGGTCTGCTGGCTCCTGCGTGCCCTGCTCTGCTGGCTGCTGCATGGATGGCTTTGCTGGCTTCTACATGGCTGGCTGTGCTGCCGCCTATGCCGGCTGCTGAGGGGCCGCCAATGCTGGCTGCTGAGTGGCCGCCAATGCCGGAAGCTGCGCGGCCGGGTCTGCTGGCTCCTGCGTGCCCTGCTCTGCTGGCTGCTGCGTGGATGGCTTTGCTGGCTGCTACATGGCTGGCCGTGCTGCCGCCTATGCCGGCTGCTAAGTGGCCGCCAATGCCGGCTGCTGAGAGGCCGCTGCGCGGCCACCTATGCTGGCTGCTGAGTGGCTGCTGAGCGGCCTCCCATGCCGGCTGCTGAGGGGCCGCCCATGCCGGCTGCTGAGGGGCCGCCTATGTCGGCTGCTGAGCTGCTGCTTATGCCAGCTGCTGCGTGGCCGGCTGTGCTGGCTGCTGCGTTGCCATATCTCATGGCTGGCTGCTGTGTGGAATGCTATGCTTGCTGCTGCGAGGCCAGCTTTGTGGCCAGCCATGCCGGCTGCTGCGTGGCTGCCTTTGTCAGCTGCTGAGACGGCTTTTGGGCTGCCAGCTATACCAGCTGCTGCGAGGTCGGCAGCTGCGCGGACTTCTCTGCTGGCTGCTACGTGGCCGGCAGTGCCTGTTATGTGGCTGGTTGTGCCGGCTGCTGCGAGGTCGGCTGTGCTGGCAGTTGTACGGCTGTTTCTGCTCCTAGCTGAGCGGCCTGCTGTGCCGGCATTTGCGGCCGGCATTGCTAGCTGCTGCATGGCCGGCTGTGCTGGCAGCTGCGCGGACAGCTCTGCTGGCTGCTATGTGGCCAGTACTGGCTGCTGTATGGCCGCTATTGCCTGCTGTGTGGCCAGCTGTGCTGGCTTCTGTGCCGTCAGCTGCAAGGCCGGCTGTACTGGCAGCTGCGCGGCCGGCTCTGCTGGCTGCTGTGTGGCCGGTTGTACTGGCAGCTGCGCGGACGGCTCTGCTGGCAGCTGCATATCCGGCTGTGCTAGCTGCTCCGTGGCTGGCTCTGCTAGCTCCTGCATGGCCGGCTGTGCCAGCTTCTGAGCGTCCAGGTGTGACGGCTGCTGAGCAGCCGATTGTGTCAGCTGCTGAAAGGTCGGCTGTACTAGCAACTGCGAGGCCAGCTCTGTTGGCAGCTGCGTGGCCGGCACTGCTGGCTGCTGCACGGCCGGATGTACCAGCTGCTGCGTGGCAGGCTTTGCTGGCTGCTGCATGGCCGGCTCTGCTGGCTGCTGCATGGCTGGCTGCTGCGTGGCCGGCTGCTGACAGGTCAGCTGTTCTAAGGCCGGCTCTGCTGGCAGCTGCGTGGCCGGCTGTACTTGCAGCTGTGCGGCCTGCTCTGCTGGTTGCTACGTGGCCAGATGTACTGGCAGATGCGCGGCCGGCTGTGCCGACTGCTGCGAGGTGGCTCTACTGGCTGCTGCATAGCTGGCTCTGCTGGCTGCTGCGTGGCCGGCTGTGCTGGCTGCTGCATTGCTGGCTCTGCTTGCTGCTGCATGGTTGGCAATGCCTGCTGTGTGGCCGGCGGTGCCGGCTGTTGAGTCGCTGGCTTTGTTGTCTGATGCGTGGCCAGCTGTGTTGTTTGCTGCGTGGCTGGCATTGCTGGCTGCTGCTTGGCCGGCTGTGCTGACTGCTCGGTGGCCGACTGTGCTAGCTGCTGCGCGGCTGGATGTACCCGCTGCTGTGTGACAGGCTCTGCTGGATGCTGTGTGGCCGCTGTGCTTACAACTGTGTGGACGGCTCTGCTAGCTGCTGCATGGCCGGCAGTGCCTGCTGTGTGGCCAGGTTTGCCAGCCTCTGTTGTCTTCTGCGTGGCCGGAATTGCAAGCTGCTGCGTGGCTGGCTCTGATGGCTGCAACATGGCCGGCTGTACTGGCAGCTGCGAGGTCGGCTCTGCTGGCTGCTGTGTGGCCGGTTGTACTGGCAGCTGCGCTGCTGCCTCTGCTGGCTGCTGCGTGGCCGTATGTGCCAGCTTCTGAGCGGCCAGGTGTGACGGCTGCTTAGCTGCTGCAAGGCCAGCTCTGTTGGCAGTTGCGCGGCCGGCTCTGCTGGCTGCTGCGGGGCCGGCTGTACTGGCAGCTGCATGGAAGGCTCTGCTGGCTGCTGCGTGTCCAGCAGTGCATGCTGTGTGGCAGGCTTTTCCGGCTGTTGTGACCAGCTCTGTTGTCTGCTGCGTGGCCGGCTCTGCTGGCTGCTACGTGGCCGACTATGTTGGCTGCTGCGAGGCCAGCTGTACTGGCAGCTGCGCAGCTGGCTCTACAGGCAGCTGGGCGGCCAGATGTGATGGCTGCTCCTTGGTAGCTCTGCTGGCATCTGCGCAGCTGGGTGTGCTGGCAGCTGTGTGGCCGGCTCTTCTGACTGTTGAGCGGTCAGTTGTGACGGCTGCTACTTGGCTGGATGTACTGGCAGATGCACAGCCGGCTCTGTTGTCTGATGCGTGGCCAGCTGTGTTGGCTACTGCGTGGTCGGCTATACCGTCTGTTGAGGTGTCAGCTCTACTGGCTGCTACGTGGCCGGCTGTACAGGCAGCTGCTGGCTACTGTGTGTTCGGTTGTACTGGCAGCTGTGCGGACGGCTCTGCTGGCAGCTGCGCAGCTAGCTCTGTTGGCAGCTGCGCGGCCGGCTCTGCTGGCTGCTGCGTGGCCGGTTGTGCCAGCTGCTGAGCCGCTGACTGTGCCGGCTGCTGCAAGGTCGGCTGTACTGGCAACTGTGAGGCCGGCTCTGCTGGCTGCTGCGTGGCCGGCTGTACTGGCAGCTGCATGGAAGGCTCTGCTGGCAGCTGCACAACCGACACTTCTGGCTGCGGCCGGACGAACCAGCTTTTGCGTGGCCAGCTCTGCTGGCTGGTACGTGGACGGCTCTGCCTGCTGCAGCAAAGCCGGCATTGCCTGTTGTGTGGCCGGCTCTGTTGTCTTCTGCGTGGCCAGCTGTGCTGGCTGCTGGGTGGCTGGCTGCTGTGTGGCCGGTTGTACTGGCAGCTGCGTGTCCAGCTCTGCTAGCTGCTGCGCGGCCTGCTGTGCCAGCTACTGAGCCTCCGGCTGTGCCGGCTGCTGTACTGGCAGCTGCATGGATGGCTCTGCTGGCAGCTGCGCGGCCAGCACTGTTGGCTGCTGCAGGGCAGGCTCTACTGGCAACTGTGTGGCCGGCTGTGCTGGCTGCCTCTGCTGGCTGCTGCATATCTGGCTCTGCTGGCTGCTGCGTGGCCGGCTATGCTGGCTGCTGAGCGGCCAGTTGTGTCATCTGCTGAGGGGCTGGCTGTTCCGGCTGCTGCAAGGCTGGCTGTACTGGCAACTGCGAAGCCAGCTCTGTTGGCAGCTGCGTGGCCGGCTGTACTGGCAGCTGCGCGGCCGGGTCTGCTGGCTGCTGCGTGTATGGCTTTGCTGGCTGCTGTGCGGCCGGATGTACCAGCTGCTGCGTGGCCGGCTCTGCTAGCTGGTACGCGGACGGCTCTGCCGACTGCTGTGTGGCCGGCTTTTCTGGCTGTTGAGTGGCCGGCTGTGTTGGCTGCTGAGCCGCCGGCTCTGCCAGCTGCTTCGATGCCGGCTGTACTGGCTGCTGTGTGGATGGCTCTGCTGGCTGCTGCGCGGCCGGATGAACCAACTTCTGCATGGCAGGCTCTGCTGGCTGTTGTGTGGATGGTTCTGCTGACTGCTGCGTGGCCACTCTCCTGGCTGGTACGCGGATGGCTCTTCCGGCTTCTGCGAGGCCAGCAGTGCCTGCTGTGTGGCCGGCTGTGTTGGTTGCTGAGCTGCCGACTCTGCCAGCTGCTTCGATGCCAGCTGTACTGGCTGTTGCATGGCCGGCTTTGCTAGCTGCTGCGCCAGCTGTTGAGCGTCCAGCTGTGTCGGCTGTTGAGTGGTCGGCTCTCCCGGCTTCTGCGAGGCCAGCTGTACTGGTAGCTGGTTGGCCAACTCTTCCGGCAGCTGGGTGGCCAGTTTTCCCGGCTGCTGCGAGGCTAGCTGTACTGGCAGCTGCGCGGCCGGCTCTGTTGGCAGCTGCACAGCTGGCTCTGCTGACTGCTGTGTGGCTGGTTGTACTCACAGTAGTCAGCCGGCTCTGCGTGGCCGGCATTGCTGGTTGCTAGGCGGCTGGCCCTGCCGGCTTTTTGGCTGCTGCAAGACCTGCTGAGCTGGCACCTGCGCGACCAGTTGTGAAAGCTGCTGAGCAGCCAGCTGTGTTGGCTGTTGAGGGGCCGGCTCTCCCGGCTTCTGCGAGACTGGCTGTACTGGTAGCTTGGTGGTCGGCTTTACTGGCTGCTGCACGGCCTGCGCTGAACGGAAGTCTCTTCTGGCTGCTGCGGGGCCGGCGCTGCTGGATACTGTGTGGCCTGCTGTGCCGGCTGCTGAAAGGCCGGCTGTGCCGGCAGCTGAGCAGACTGCTCTGTTGGCTGCTACATGGCCGGCTTTGCCGGCTGTTGAGTGGCCGGCTGTGCTGGCTGCTGACAGGCCAGCTATACCAGCTGTTCTGGCTGCTATGTGGCCGGCTGTACGTGCAGCTGTGCCGCTTGCTCTGCTGGCTGCTACGTGGCTGGATGTACTGGAAGATACGAGGCTGCCTCTACTGGCACTGGCTGCTGCATTGCCGGCTCTACTGGCAGCTGTGCGGCTGGCTGCTACTTGGCAGATACATAGGCAGCTGGGTGGTAGGCTGTGCCGGCAGAGGTAGAAGTAATGCTGTGCTGCGGGCATCTGTGCAGCAAGCGGCGGTATTTCAAATAATGGCAACCACAGTTGGCGCATGGGCAGGAGATCTCAGCTCAAGCTCTCATTAGCGCAGGCGACTACTCCGGCCTTCATTTCTTTGAAACCCCAGAGCAGAGCCCGCAGCTCCAGGACAGGTTGCGAGGCCGGCTCTGCTGGCAGCTGCGCGATCGGCTATGCCAGCTGCTGAGCAACCAGTTGTGAAGGCAGCTGCGTGGCTAGCTCTGCTGGTTGCTGTGTGGCCTGCTGTGCCAGCTGCTGCGTGGCCAGCAGTGTCGGCTTTTGAGTGGCCGGCTCTGCTGGCTGCTGTGCTGGCAGCTGTGTGGCCGGCTGTGTGGCAGTCTGCTGGGAGGCCGGCTCTGCCGGTTGCTGTGCGGCCTCTTGTGCTGGCTGCTAAGGGGCTGGCTGAGTCTACTGCTTTGCCGGCTGCTGGAAGGCCGGCTATACTGGCTGCTGCTTGGCCAGCTGTAATGAAATGCATAGAAAAGTGTCTGGGGAAAAAAAAGGAAAAACACTTAAACGTGATTAAAAAATTTTTATTGATCAGCATGCCTATATTACATTTGTGCATTTAGTCATGATGCAGAAAGGCTGCATGAATTTGTAGTAAATACATTTAAAGCCAACCCAACATTTTCTGTTCAATTACAGCATAATATACAAGCTTCACAAAAGTAGTTCTATAAGACACTTCACTTTTTCCATCAGCCCCCATAATACATTTTTTTTCTTTTTTTTACAAAGAGGTTACCTTAGCCATTCAAGTAAATTCTGGAATTTATTTCTATCTCTCATCTTTAAAATGTGGTTGTTGAATATATATCAAAAAATATATTTCACATAATTTTCTCTAATTTAAATGACTTTGTTAAAAAGCCAACATCTTTTCAATTTTTTCTGACTACAAAGCCACTGTTTTGAAGCTAAACCCATGTTCACATGTTGGAGCTGTGTGAGTGTGCAGCGTATGACGTCATTTCTTAGACAGACAGAATAGGGCAATTATAGAAGATAGATAGATGTATGGAAATAGATACTTCTGCAAAGTGAAACCATAATGCAAGTATAACAGAGCCCAGTTCTTCTCCAGAATATTTTGGTTACTTTTATCTTTTCATTTTATAATAAGGATCATATAGTCGTGTATTAATTGAATAGTGTATTAATGTTTCAGATCATCAGTGAGAATTATTTTACTTATTATAGAAAATGCATAATTCTCACTTATAAATGGTTCAGAGTCTTCAGGAAGACCAGGAATAATATAACATGCCATCACTGAACGTGTTACTCATTTTCATTCAATAATGAATGTTATTGTAGTTGTCAAACTTTCCTGAATAGTAAGTAAGAGTAAAGCAACGTTCACACATTGAGTATTTTACATCAGTATTTGTAAGACAAAACCAGGAGTAGTTCCGTGTTTCTATTATACTTTTCTTCTGTGCCACTCCTGGTTTTGGCTTAAAAATACGTGATGTAAATTACTAACCAAATACTGAACATGGCCTAAAGAACACACATTTTACTGTGGTCTTTTGTTGCTGCAGGTCATAACAGATATTACTGTTTAGGTGGCCTATTATCAGAAATGTATAGTTTTTATATAAAAAGAATGTCATATTAAGGCTATGTGCCCACGCTGCGGAAAATGTGCGGAATTTGCCGCGGATTTTTCAAAAATCTGCAGCACAGCTACTCCCCAGCCATTTCTATGGCATTTGGGAAATGCTGTGCCCACGCTGCGGATTTTTCCGCAGCGGAAATAATATGGATTTCCCTGCTGAAAAATCAGCAGCATGTCAATTATTCCTGCAGATTTCTCTGCAGGGTCCCATATACTTACCTGCCTTGATAGCAGACACCCGAGTCACTTTCTCCGTCCGGTGTTCAGCAGCGCAGTGGATCCAGGTACAGGAAGGAAGAGGTGGGCGGGGCCTGCACGAGCTCCGGTCATGTGACAGCCGGAGCTAGTTCAGGCCCGCCCACATTCTCCTGCACAGTGCAGCAGACGATGAGAGTGACACGGCCGCCGGAAAGCAAGGTAATGCATGATGGAGGTAAGTAAGACACCCGATCACTGCAGCACTTGTTCTGCATTGAGGATGCAGTCCCGAAGCCATGGTACTGTATCCTCAATGCAGAATGCCCGCACGATATCTGCAGGACATTCCGCAGCATGGAAACAAACAAAAGTTGTGGTGCGGTTTCCTGGGAGCTCCTGCGCAATGTCCTGCCAATATATCCGCAGGACACTGTCCCCATGGGCACATTGCCCAAGGGTGGACAAAGCCTTTAAACTAACTTTCGGCAAGCCTTGCAGTTTGCGGTTACGAGCCAACTAAAATCTCCCCTGCGTCTTTTATTGTTCTATTGAAAGACAAGGATGGAACTATTGACCGCAGGCGACTGCAGGGGTGAACAATCCCTTTCATACATGAAATTTCTAAGTGTCTGATTAGGATGAAAACATACAAACTAAAAGTGGATTAACTGGAAAGTTAGGTTTTCTTAAGGCTACCCTTTAAAGACTACTCAAAATTAAAAACCTATGCTTATAATCTTTAAAAAAAAATAAATGTATGTATGTATGTATGTATGTATGTATGTATGTATGTATGTATGTATGTATATATATATATATATATATATATATAATTATATATAGGCCTACCTGGAACATCCATCTCTTCATACAAACTATGGATAATTTTGTGTGTCACAATAGAGACAGAGTCCATGATTCCAGGTGTGTGTCACTTACAGATCTTCTTTGCTGTAGTTTTGACAATACGGGTATTCGCGCAGCGTGTTTTTGCAGAGCTGTCAGAGTGGAAACTGAGCAGAACGTCCTAGTTTTTGAGGAGTTTTGCATTTTTTTGGAGAGTTTCTGCCCCCAAAAACCTCAGTGTATACAAACCCTATCACTGTTTTATCTGCTGCAGCCTTAAACTCCTCCCCCACCACTGATTAGAAGAAAACTGCCAATCAGTGGTGTGGGCAGGGTTATATAGAGATCAGTATTCAGAGAACTAGATCTGCAGCAGAAAAAACAGTGATTTTATCAAAACATCCCAAGCAACACAGTAGGTGATACATTGCTGGGATCAATGTAGGTCACTAATTTATGCTGCCCTCAGAATGGAAAGAATAAACTTGCCGACAGATTCCCTTTAAAAGGAAATGTCCAGTTTTACAACCATTTCTGTTTTCACTCTTTCAGTGGATATAGAAACCAATCAAGATCAATTTTACAACAGGTGTTATTTAAAAAGATTTCACTTTGTTTCAATGGAGACACATTGGAGCTGTAAAACAAACAACAAAAACTGGTAGCTTTACCTTGCAGTCATACTCGTATCCATCTGTCATCTACATCCAGCTGCTCTACCAATTTATACATAAATTCAAGTGGGGGACAAATGGAAGATGTATAAAGAAGTTTTCCCACATACAAAGTACATTTTAATCAATTGATCTTGGAATAATAAATTCCACAAATGGATGTGTAAAAAAAAAATGTTCCTGGACCGAAATAACCTTTAAATATATGTCCCTGTTATGTACCCTATAATGGCAGTGTCTGACTATTTTGGAACATGGTTGGCACATGCCAGTGTTATTATCCAGGGGGATAATAATAATAATAATAATAATTTTATTCATTTATATAGCGCTATTAATTCCATAGCACTTTACATACATTGGCAACACTGTCCCCATTGGGGCTCACAATCTAGAGTCCCTATCTGTATGTCTTTGGAGTGTGGGAGGAAACCGGAGTACCCGGAGGAAACCCACGCAAACACGGGGAGAACATACAAACTCCTTGCAGATAGTGTCCTTGGTGGGATTTGAACCCAGGACCCCAGCGCTGCAAGACTGCAGTGCTAACCACTGAGCCACCGTGCCGCCCGGTGGGGATGCAAGAGAGCATACAGACAGCACAATATGGGCTTGCAACTGATTATTTCTGAAAGGTAAAACATATACCTGCCTGATTTAAAACAGCTGAATGTTTTACCTCACAGAAATAAGTTCCACATCCAATTGTGAAACTTATTTTTATTCCAGGATTTATTGATTCAAATGTACTTTGTCTGTGGGACAACCCCTTAAACTGTAGTCAGGGTGTAAACTGGAAGCCATTGCCCATAAGGAATTTTGTTCAGAAACACTGTTTAAATAGAGGCAAGGAAATATTTTACCTCACAGAAAGAATCAGCTGTGATCCCATGCTGTTCTGTTTGTCTACTCTTGTTTCCTCCCTGGCCTGGGAGATGTAGACCAGAGCATGTTCCTGCATGGTCAGACATGGCCATTACACAGTATATATAATTATAAAATGATCTCAGCATAGGAATTTTTTTTTATCACATCTACTCCTGTAACTAATTATTATTCTAAGATCTTTTGATTAATATGTGTTTTATTTATGGAACAACCCCTTTAAGACCGCAAGAATACACTACAAAGAATTTTTTTTTGTCTGTTATCAAAGAGCATAGTCTGTGAACAAGGAAAAAAATGATGGGAAAATGTTTAACTAGAACCTATTGTAAAATTGCTTCCTTTTTAGATTGGGAGGTGTATATAACCTTTAGGACGTTGTGAAGCTGTAGTCTTTGAAGATAAAAAAATATCTGTTGAGAAATCACATCATGTGGTATTAAGTGTCCTGCTAGAGCCAAGAAATACTGGTTGTGCTCACCTGTGATTGAAGAGGACTTACATCCGGACATTGCCAAGACCTCAAGTGTCCCACAGTGGAATGTACACGAGATAAGGCAAGCCACATGAACTCATGAAGCTCCGATCACTTCATAAAATGCGACCGTTACTCAGCTCCACATTTAGCTCATCACAAAAGCAACCACGTGTACATTTATAGAGCACCACCACTAAACCAATAGAAGCCTTCATTCATCTCTGCGCTAGATCTAGATTTCTGTCCAGTGATGGGAAATCGAAATACTAAAACAACGGCAGAGACCGAGCCCATTCATAACAGTTAACAGTTTAGGGTCCATTTCTTTACAGGATGAAATAACAGTTTTCCGTATTCTTTTAGCCACCATTTTTAACAATCTTTGGCAGTTATGGCCAGATGTGAACCGACCCCAGGTTAAAAGCTTTCGATAATCCAATAAGTCAATGGCTACAGGAGACAAAGTGCAAAACAACTGGCAATGTGTTAAGTTCTCAAATAGTGCACATCATTTACAAGTGAAGTGTGGAACACCCAACTACTCACCTTCCTATTGTCTATGGCCAGAATCACACTTGCTAGTGCCTCGCGTGTATCTCGCGCGAGTCTCTCATGGTAGAACCCGGCATGGCCGCACACTATGCATACAGGAGCGTCTGAGCTGCATAGAGATACATGCAACCGACCCGCTCCTGTCAGGAGAGTGTGCGGCCATGCCGGGTTCTACCATGAGAGACTCTCGCGAGTTACACGCGAGGCACTAGCAAGTGTGATTCTGGCCTATCACTAAGAAAAGTCTGCAGAAAACAAAGGAGAATTGCACTTTATTTAATAAAAAAAGGCTCTCGAAAATCTGTACATTCATAGAACTCATGAGGAAGAGGAGAAAGCTTTCTTTTATGTGATCATCACAACATTCCTTGGTGCACAGCCTTTTCTACCTGTCCTGCTGGCTGGCAGAAAGTTCAGACACGGGGTTAACAAACCCTGCGTATTCTGAGTTACCATTGTCGTCCATCTCCGCGCTCACAAAATCATTCTCCCACTCAAGTCCATTTGAGTCATCGGAGGCAGAGGCTGTGTGGCTTCCGGGTTTCTTGCCGCTGGATTTTAAAGCTGCTCGGAGGATGTCCTCCTCTGTTTTTGAGCGTTCTCTCATTGGAACCATCCTATTCATTCCTAGGTAAAAAGAATTGTTAAATTGTAAACTTATTTGCAAAGAGATTAGATATAAACATTGAACTTACATTTTTACTTAAAGGGGTCAGCCAGCTTACAAAAAATAGTATTAGGCTATTTAGAGTTAAGAGAGGAGTTTCCCTTCTCATGCCTTGGCCATATTGGATATTGGCTACACAGATGCCCTCTCTCAGTTTGGAGCACCTATCCCGTCCTACAGACAGCTGTGTAATGCTTCATATTCTCTGTGGGAGTGCTGTAGCAATCATGGACAACTTCAGCTAGGTTTCCCTATTTATTATATAGGTGATAATTAACAAAATAATGTCTTATGACAGACTATTTCGGTTCCCGCATCCTTCCTGGCAGATCATGGCTGTGATATTCTACTATCATCTGCCTATAGTATCCGCAGGTGGAGCAAAGCTGCTGTTAAATGCCGATGTCAATCTGTGGTGGCAGCATTCAATGAGTGCTGGCAGGGGGGCACGCCGTTCTATCCCTTTATCAGTGGTCCAGTGACGAAATCGCCAATCTGTTATAACAAAGGGTCTTCTGAAGACCCCTTTTTCACAGGAGTACAGGGATGTGAGACAGCCAGCCCGTGGCTGGCGTTCATAAGAGGCCTTTATTTCTGCTATATACAGCAATACAGATTCAAATCAGCCGCATTTTCCCCCATTAAAAAAATAAATACAAAAACATAAAACATATTGTTATTGCTGCATTCATGTAAGTCCAATCTATCAAAATGTAAAATAAATTAATCCGATCATTACATGGTGTAAAAAGAAAATTACACTCAAATTGTCAGATTTGCAGATTTAAACAACAGAAAATTATTACATCGTACAGAACCTAAAATTATATCAATACAAACAATGGCACAGGGTGCAAAAAAAACAAGCCCTCACACAGTGCTACATCCCGAAAATGTAAAAATCTCCTCTCATATAGCGGAGAAAGAAGAGAATTAAAAAAAAACGTCCTTCAAAATTTTAGATTTTTTTCACCACTTAAAACAAAAAAATTATACATGTTTGGTATCTGTGTAATCACACAGAGCAGGAGAATGATATAGCTATGTCATTTGTACAATCAACGCTGTACAAAAAAAAAAAAATTGCAGTGTTTTTTTGGGCCTTTTTTGCCACACTGAATTTTTCATATACATATCAGTACATCAGATCATAAAATGGATGGATTAATTCAGTAGTATCACTCGTCTCACAAACAAGCAATCATGGCTATTTTGATGGAAAAATAAAAAGTTTTGGCTCTTAGTATAAGAGGACAAAAACCCCACAAAAAAAAATAAAAAATAAAAATCGACCAGTCCTTAAGGGGTTAGAGGAAGGGGGAACAGTTTTTCGATCATATTATAGTCAAGAGATTCCTCCAACTAAAGTTTCATTGTGGAGTCAGTTTTTTTTTTTTTTTGCATACAAGAAAAATCAAAGTGTTTAAAAGAACTGAGTCCTCAGTGGTTGATACCTTTTAACGGCTAACTGAAAAGATGGTAATAATTGCAAGCTTTCGAGACTACTCAGGTCTCTTCATCAGGCTCAAT
This sequence comes from Anomaloglossus baeobatrachus, assembly GCF_048569485.1. Taxonomy (NCBI): domain Eukaryota; kingdom Metazoa; phylum Chordata; class Amphibia; order Anura; family Aromobatidae; genus Anomaloglossus; species Anomaloglossus baeobatrachus. The sequence continues at coordinate 264,093,328 of NC_134353.1, read as the reverse complement.
ATAACAAAATCTGAAGAGCCACACATTTATACACAACAGGACATAGAATAGTGCAGTGAAAACAAAAAAAACAAGTTATGTGAAGCAGAACCATCACTATGGTAAGGGGGCAAACTGTTGTGGCCATAAATATTGTTGTGGTTCATAGATAAGCAGTGTGAAAGTTTTATTATCCTCTGATTGGGGTCTGGTCCGGGCAGTGATGACCCCGGATGCTCTGAAGAGCACATTTCTTAATTGATGTAAAAATTGATGTATCTCTACTGGCTAACACGGTACAAAGATATATTTTTCTTGTATGCAGTCAGTCAGTGGAAAATGGACAGCACTTGGATGGCATTGGAGTGGTCTGATTTTTTTTTTATGGACCCATAGACTTACTAAATTGGCTAATATGATCTGTGACTAGAATAAAAATTGAACAAGCATCCGTGTTTTGATGCAAACGACTCGTCTGAACATGTGGACAGGTCCATAGATTATAAGAAGTATGAGTTATCACCTTCATCCAGAGAAGGATCATCGACTTGCTGGATATATAATGCTCCAGTATACTCATATAGTATACTGTCATAGGTTTTAAGGTTGAGGGTAGATAGAAGATCATAGAGTTCAAGCTATATCCTTACATAGTGATCCAGACGACGACAAAAACCCCGTGAACGGAGATGCTAATTGCCCCATATTAGTGGAAAAATTGATTCCAAACTACACATAGGGTAATCAGACTAGTTCCCTGGATCAACACCCCATCACAGAATCTAGTGCACATAACCTGTAATATATTTTTTGAGAAAGACATCCAGGCCCTCCTTAGTGAACAAAATACAAACAGTAATAAAACAGAAAAAAAATTCCTCCAATTATACTAGCACAGGAAAAAAGGTGGAACAGCATCCAACGTAGATCAACTTTTATTGTACCAACATGTTCAGAGTGAATTCTCAATCCTTATACTATGTGTGGGTCCTTGTCAACCTAAATTCCAATGAGATCTTGAATTTAGTTATTAGATAGACATGCATTAACTGAAGTGGAGAAATAGACAACCCTTAACAAGCAATAATAGTATTACCATTTTGTGAAATAAAGGGTTGTCAAATTGTCAGTGAGACATCTGCATATAATATTAGTACCATATGTAGTGTTGAAGTAACGGTCCTTGGTTTCGGGCCATCACTTACCTTCTTCATCTTCCCATTCAAGATCAAGGGATGTGCTATCATCATTCCCACTTGTGGACTTTGTTCTGGTTGTAAGATCACAGCTACTCTCGGTGTTAGGGGTTAATAGGTTTGCATCTGATGATAATCCTAATAACAGACAAACAATAGAGGCAAGAAAGAGGATTATTAGCAGAACAGCCATGAATGGTTTTACACAAACATTTTTATATTACTCAAATTGTCTTATTTGAAAAAAAATTGATGTGTTCATGATATATATTAACCCCTTACCGACCCATGACGTACTGGGTACGTCATGGATCGTGTGCCGTTAATCCCCACCCCCTGCCGTGGGCAGGCGGCGGCGATCCGCACACATATCAGCCGTTTTCAACAGCTGACATGTGTGCCTGCTAGCCGCGGGTGGAATCGCTTCCACCCGCTGCCATTAACCCCTTACATATCGCTGCCAAAATCAGGCAACAATATGATATGCGTACCACCATGACAGTCACTTACCCCGCCCTCACCGGAAGTCACGTGCCATGATCACGTGACTTTCGGTGCTTGCCATGGTAGCACAGGGTCATGTGATGACGCCTGTAGCTAACATGACTCACTTCCTCTCAATGCCAGAATACAGCCGGCATTGAAAGTAAAGCACCAAATCTGCAGTTCTCAGCTCTGTAGCTGAGATCTGCAGATAGTGCAGAGCGATCGGATTGCTGATTGCTATAGCCCCCTAGGGGGACTAGTAAAATAAAAAAAAAAAAAATTAAAAAAAAAAAAACCTAAAAAGTTCAAATCACCCCCCTTTTGCCCCATTGAAAATTAAAAGGTCAAAAAAAATAAAAAATATACACATTTGGTATCGCCGCGTTCAGAAATACCCGATCAAAATAAAAAAATCAATTAATCTGATCAGTAAATGGCGTAGCAGCAAAAAAATCCCAAACGCCAAAATTACGTTTTTTGGTCGCCACAAATTTTGCGCAAAATGCAATAACAGGCAATCAAAACATAGCATCTGCGCAAAAATGGTACCGTTAAAAACGTCCGCTCGAGATGCAAAAAATAAGCCGTCACTGAGGCTCAAATCCCGAAAAATGAGAACGCTACGGGTTTTGGAAAATGGCGCAAAACGTGCGCCACTTTTTTTTTGGACAAGCTTATGAATTTATTTTAACCCCTTAGACACAAGTAAACCTATACATGTTTGGTGTCTACAAACTCGCACTGACTTGAGGCATCACATAGATACATCAGTTTTACCATATAGTGAACACAGTGAATAAAATATTCCAAAAACTATTGTACGATCACACTTTTTTTTTTACAATTTTTCCGCACTTGGAATTTTTTTGCCGTTTTCCAGTACACTATATGGTAAAACTTATGGTTTCATTTAAAAGTACAACTCGTCCCGCAAAAAACAAGCCCTCAAGATTGATGGAAAAATAAAAAAGTTACGGCTCTCGGAAGAAAAGGAGCAAAAAACAAAAACGGAAAGTGCCCGGGGGCTGAAGGGGTTAAGAACTAGAAGGTGGCCCGATTCTAACGTATCAGGTAGTCTAGAATGTGTATGTAGGTTAGCAGATTGAATAATAAGGTAATGAATGGACTGGATGGGTTAGGTTTAATTTAGTATTCTTATAATTGTTTATTGGTTTTAAAATGACAAACAACAGAAGGAACAGTTTTAATAGATGAGTCTAATGTTTAATGATGTCCATGGCTTGTAATGGAAGAAGGCCATGAACAGTGTAAAATTACCGTAAGTAAAAATATGCTGATGCTGTGATGTAGCCCAATGCTGGTATGTGCCCTCATCGTGGTGCAGCCCCCATCCTGCGGGGTAATGTATACGGGGGGCGGAGTGCGGGGTGGGTGGAGCCGAGCGGGGCCATGGCACTGAGGACGTCAGTGGCGGGGACTGCATGGCTGGGGACAGGTAACTATCCAGGTGTGGGTGTGTGTGTGTTCGGGCGCTTTCACACTTGCGTTCAGCGCAATCCGCCGCTATGAAGAATAGCGCAGTCCGATAATGCACTGCGCTATTCTCCATAGACTTGTATTGACGATGCACTGTAACGCAAGTGTCTGCGTTGCATCCGCTGGAGGACGCTGCGTCGTTAATTTGACGCAGCGTCGGGCGGAGGGAACGCTGCATGTAGCGTTTTTTGGGTTGTTAGAATCCGCCAAGGTGTCTAATGATTCTCTATGGGGGCGAATTCAGCCGCAATACACTAAGCGGCAGAATATGCTGACGGATCCAGTCACGTTCTACTGCGCATGCTCAGCATGTCCAGCAGAACGATCTAAATCGTTTAAAATCACTCTTGGTATCCGCCCCCCCTCTCATACTCGCCGATCACCGGCGCTGCACAGCTATCACACTCCTCTGGCGGCTTCTCCTGCTTTTGAAAATGCCAGCCGCTCATTATTCAATCTCGTATTCCCTGCTTCCACCGGCGCCTATGATTGGTTGCACGCTGAGTGACAGCTGTCTCACTGCAACCAATCACAGCCGCCGGTGGGCGGGTCTATATCGTGTGGTACATTAAATAAATTTAAAAAAAAACTGCGGTCCCTCCAATTTTGATACCAGCCAAGATAAAGCCACACGGCTGAAGGCTGGTATTATCAGGATGGAGAGCGCCACATTATGGGAAGCCCCCCAGCCTAAAAATATCAGCCAGCAGCCGCCCGGAATTGCCGCATCCATTAGATGCGACAGTCCCGTGACTACCAGGCTCATCCCGAATTGCCCTGGTGCGGTGGCAATCGGGGCAATAAGGAGTTAAATGGCAGCTTATAGCTGCCACCTAGTCCTAGGTTAATCGTCGTCTCCCCGAGATACCTTCCATGATTAACCTGTAAGTGAAAGTAAATAAACACACACAACGAAAAATCCTTTATTTGGAATAAAAGACAACCCCCCCCCCCCACCCATTTACCACTTTATTAATCCCCAAAATCCCCTCCAGGTCCGACGTAATCCACACGACACTGTCAGCTTTGATACATGAAGCTGACAAGGAGCGCCGTAGAACACGACCGCTCTGTGTCAGCTCCACGCAGCAACTGCAGTGAGCCGCGTTGTCACCGGAGACTTAACTCAGGTAGTGCTTGTGGGTGTGCAAAGATGATGATGTGTGCGGGGATGATGGGGTGTGTGCAGTGATGATGATGAGTGCAGTAGTGCCGGGGTGTGTGCGGGGATGATGATGAGTGCGGTAGTGCCGGAGTGCGTGCGGGGATGATGGGTGCAGTAGTGCCGGGGTATGTGCGGGGATGATGAGTGCGGTAGTGTGTGTGTGTTTGGGGATGATGATGGGTGCAGTAGTGCCTGCATGTGTGCGGAGATGATGGGTGCGGTAGTGCCTGTGTGTGCGGGGATGATGATTATGGGAGCGGTAGTGCCTGCGCGTGTGCAGGGATGATTGGTGCAGTAGTGTCGGGGTGTGTGCAGTGATGATGATAGGAGCAGTAGTGCCTGCGTGTGTCCGGGGATGATAGGTGCAGCAGTGCCGGGGTGTGTGTTCAGTGTATATATGCAGGGGGCGGAGCCGAGCGGGGCCATGGCGCTGAAGACGTCAGTGCCGGGCACTGCATGGCTGCTTAATAATGTGGAACAGCCTTCTTATGTAGTCTTGCCTTTATTTGGACACACCTTCCAAACTAATTTGCACAGGTATCTGCAATTGCTTTCAGTGATATAAAGAGCCCTGACACACATCACCATCAATGAGTTTAAATGACAAACAAAAAATTTCTGACCTTATCACTCCTAAACTCTTTTTGCGTAATAATTTGGAACACAGTGTGTATATATATATAATATATATACACACACAGAGTATATAAACAAAAATGTGTGAGCTCTTGCCATATTTTGATTGCTAGTCAGGTAAAACCAGGCAGCTGGGGGCTGGGGTTCTCCGCATGCCGCCCCTGGAAATGGCGCAATGTTTCTTAGCACCATTTCCAGTCGCTTCACCTGGCTTGTCCAGCGGCCCTGATGGCTGTGGCACGCTGGATAATAAAAAGGTGTTAATACCAGCTTTGTATTCTCATATGGCCCAAAATTCATGGTGTCACGCCAAATTAGACATGGCCACCATGAATTTCTAGTAAACAGTAAAAAGAAAAACACAACACATAGAAATAAAAACAAACATTTATAGAGACTCCATCCTTATAAATACAAAAAAAAAATTTTTGTCTGACGTAGTCCATAGGTAGAGCAATGTCAGCTCTGCTTCATCACTCTGTACAAACAAACGTCTCTACAGAGCGAGAAGCAGGCTGACACTGAGGGTGCGATTACACTTGGGAATGACTCCTGTGAGTCTCGCATCGGTATCAACCAGCACGGCGCACACTATCCTGACAGGAGCGAGTCACCTGTATGGAAATACATGCAGCCGACCGGCTCCTGTAAGGAGTGTGCGCGCTGTGCAGGGTGATGCTGACGCGAGACTTGCACAGTGACAGTCAAAGTTCAATCGAGTCCATGGCTCATGGACTCCGGTGAACCCTGACGTCACCGCGAACATGGACGAAAACAGCCTAAGACTGCTGAGTGATGAGCAGTACAGTGCATACCCCTGGAAGTTAATGATCGGACCCAGAAGCAGAAGCGGCCGGGAGACAGGGTCTGCAGAACGCGTCGTGGGAGCAGTAAGTACTGAATAATGACTGTTTATTATTAACTATATTTTTTATTTTACAGACCCCCCTCCCGCCACATCACATAACTGTTAAGTCCAAGTTCAGTATTCGGACGGAAGTTAGTGTTATCTCAAAACCCGAACTTTACAAAAAGTTCGGGCGAGTCTCCCGAACATCGGGGGGGTTCGCCCATCACTAGTCACTAAGCTAAACTGAGTAGCTGGGTGATGGCCTGCCGAGGTTTAATGTTTTTAGTCTAAGATGTATTCTTAGTGTCAGCCTCCAGGTGGCAGCATACAACCCACATCTCTGTCCTCCCCAACAAACAAACAAAAAAAAACTATTCTTTTCTTTAAAAGCATGAATTTACTTTTTTTTTCCCAAATACTTATTTTATTGGTCTATAAAAAAAGTACATGAGAATCTTAACAGCAATACATAGAAATGCAAACTGTTGGACCTTCCATACTGTGGAACAATATATCATAGTAACATTTGTTGAGTTGCATAGAAAAATAACTTTCATTCACTAATATATTAGATATAGCAAACAGGTCAATCATTTCAGCAAAATGTGCCGATAAAGTCATAACAAGAAGTTGTTCAGAGTGAGAGATCGGGAAAGGGAGGGACTGAGCCCTCGCGGGCAGGATCCTCTCTCCTCCTATACCAGTCTGTTTTGTACTGTTAATGATTGTTGTATGTATACCCTCTTTCACTTGTAAAGCGCCATGGAATAAATGGCGCTATAATAATAATAATAATAAAAATAAAAAAGGGCTAGAGACACCCATCGTTTTATCATCAGACCCTTTGGATATGAGCTGCCTTTAAATATAATGCAGATTCATTCTATACGTTTGTTTATGTACTTATTTTTTGCCAAAGAGAAAAAAAGAGAATTTTGTTACTTACCGTAAATTCTTTTTCTTATAGTTCCGTCATGGGAGACCCAGACCATGGGTGTATAGCTACTGCCCCCAGAGGACACACAAAGTTACTACACTCAAAACGTGTAGCTCCTCCCTCCTAGCATATACACCCCCTGCTAGCCAGTCCTAGCCAGTTTAGTGCAAAAGCTGAAGGAGGACATCCACCCACAAGAAGAGACAGAGTAAAATCCGGAAGAACCGGAACCTCTGTCTACAACAATAACAGCCGGTGAAGACACACGGAACAAGAAACCTGCCAACAGGCAATAGGGAGGGTGCTGGGTCTCCCATGACGGAACTATAAGAAAAAGAATTTACGGTAAGTAACAAAATTCTCTTTTTCTTTATCGTTCCTATGGGAGACCCAGACCATGGGACGTTCAAAAGCAGTCCATGGGTGGGAATAAACAGACAACTGAGAAGCAGGCAAACCTAACTTCACAAATGGGCGACAGACGCCGGACAAATGCGTCTGCCCAAGCCCGCGTCTGCCAAAGCATGAGCATGCCTTGGGTAGTGCTTCGAAAAAGTATGCAGACTAATTCGAGCTGCAGTCTGACAGACCTACTGAGCCGTAACCTGGTGCCTGAAAGCCCAAAAAGGCGCCGACAGGTCTGATCAAATGTGCTCTGATCCCCGGCGGGGAAGGCACTTGAGTACACTTGTAGGTCTCGGAAATGGCCGACCTAAGCCAACGAACCAGGGTCGGCTTAGATGCCGAGAGACCGCTACGCTGACTAGCAGTCAGCACTAGAGAGAGGTGCACCGCCTAATAACGGCGGTGCGAGACACATAGATCCGGAGCGCCCGCACCAGATCCAGGATATGCAACGCTTCCTCAAGCGATGAACAGGAGCCGGACAAAAGGAAGGCAGGAAAATTGCCTCGGATAAGGTGGAAGCAGTAACCGCCTTAGGGAAAAAAGTCCGGAGTCGGATGAAGACCACCTTGTCTTGATGCAAAAGACCAAAAAAGGGGGTGACTCCGAGAGAGTGCAGCCAGAACTCTCTGGCGGGAAATTATAGCCACTAGAAAGACTACTTTCTGTGAAAGATGAAACAAAGAAACCTCCCCAAGAGGCGCAAAGGGGGGTTTCCGGGAACCGGGAGGACCGGATTAAGGTCCCAGGGCTCCATAGGCCGCCGGAAAGGCGGAATGATGTGAGATGCGCCCTTAAAGGAGCGCACCGGAGCCAGCCGGACGATACGCCGCTGGCACATACTGACAGAGCCGAGACCTGTCCCTTAATGAGGGATAGTCCTAGCTGTAGACCGGACTGTGGAAGGGACAGGAGGGTCGGCAAGGCCAAAAAGGTCAAAGGACACTTTGGAGCTCGAGTCATAGCGGAGATGACTTCAGGAAGGATATCAGAAGTCGCCAAGATCCAGGACTCAAGAGCTACGCCGTCAATCTGAGAATCCAGAATTCTGACGGAAAAAACGGACCCTTTGAGAAAAGGTCTGAACGGTCCGGAAGATGCCATGGCAACCCAACGGACAGAAGGAGCAGGTCAGAGTACCAAGCCTGCCTGGGTCAGTCTGGAGTATGAGAATGACCCGACGGCCCCCTTTACTGATCTTGCGCAGGACTCTGGACAAGAGGTAGAGGGTGAAATACGTAAAGAGACGAAGCTGGGATCAAACATGAACCAGTGTGTCTACCGCAAAACCTGAGGATTGTGGACCACGGTTGGACAGCTGAAATAGTCTGCCTCGCAGTTTTCACCTCTAGGATGTGGGCTGCGGATACGGTGGACTAGGAGTCCCTTGTCCACTGAAGAATGTTGAGCCGCCAAGATTGCCAGGCGGCTGAGTGTCCCGCCCCGGAAGCTGATGTAGGAAAACGCTGTCACGTTGTCCGACTGGACTCGAATGTGCCTAGCCGCCAACAGATGGTGAAGGCTTAGAGAGCTGGAAATACAGCTCTGATTTCCAGCACATTGATCCAGAGGGCTGATTCGGACAGAGTCCAAGCGCCCTGCGCTCCACGGTGGAGATATACTGCTCCCAAGGCGGATAGGCTTCCATTGACGCCACCGTCTGACCAGCGCCTGTATAAGGTGTCTGATAGAACAACGTCGACCGCCAGCGGAGGGACTACTGATCGACTAAGAGCAGCTTCACAAGAGCCGACAGAGTTTCGAATTGCGTCCCTGAGAACCTCTGGTTCGAAGTCAGAGTGGACTAGGTTAGAGTGGCGAGAGTGAGCGAAGCACTCTACTAAGAGTCAGCACTGGATGAAGCCCCAACAAGAAGGCCGTCCAGGGCAAAAGATCACTGCCAATCCCTAGGGGTGCAGGACCCTAATCACAGCTGCCCCAATGAGAATACTCGAGGGGCCGTGGCTAACCCCAAGGGAAGAGCCACGAATTGGACCACTCCGATTGTCAAAACGTAGTCAACGCTGGTGTGAAACTGCGATTGACTCCTGCAGATAGGCATCTCTGATGCCGATGGCTGCTAGGGAATCTCCTTGGGTTCTTGATTGATCCGGTGAAAAACACACGGAACAAAACCGAGACTCCATGGGAAAATGCCACACCTGACTATGCTTGAAAAGCTAAAGATCCAGGTCGGAAGGCACCGCCCTCTTCGGGGACTAGGAATAGATTTAAGCAAAAATCTCAGAACCGTTCCCAGTCGGGAACCGGTACAATTATTCCATTGGCCTGCAAGAAATGCCACGGCCTGTGAGAAGGCGGCGGCCTTGGAGCCGGGAGGAGTTGACAGAAAAAATCTGTTTGGCGGGTGGACAGAATTCCATCCTGTAGCCATGGGGGATATAATCCCGCCCCCACTGAACGGAGACGTGTTAGAACCCTACGTCGCCAAGTGGAGAGAGCCTGCCACCGACCAAGGAGGTTGTTGGCGTGGCTAGATAGCTCGGAGGAAGCTGACTCAATGGCAGCATCTCCTGCGGACTTCTGAAGACGCAGCTTCGAGCCATTTGGTTCTATGAACCTAGGCCGAGCTAGAGGACGATCAGATGGAGGAACGGAAACCACCGAAACCTCAACTGATTCCTGCCCTGGACAGGTTCCCTGGTTTAGGTTTGTGGCAAGGAATAACACTCCCCGCCAAGAGCTTCCTTAATTTCATCCAGTTGGTTCCGAGGAAACTGGTCCCTCCGAAGCCACAGGAGCCTGCGGATAGCGAGGAAAGTAGCCAAGACCACCGCCGTGCGGTGTCCAGCATGGCAGACCTGGCAGAGGATGAAAAGACTGAAGTCTGGAAGTTCAGGCAACCGTTTTGGGCATAGAGTCCCTGTGAGGGAATGCATCTCCTCCAGAGAAGCAGAGAAGGTACAAAAAAACCGCACTGCTGTAAAGCTGAGGAGAACGAAGCTCCTGCCGCCCCCATACCGACTTGGCCAAAAGAACAACCGGGCGGACCGCAAAACCTTAAGTGAGGAGCCATCAGCCACTGACATAACGGTCCGGGCTGAGCCACCTGAGGTGAATGAGCCCACTTCTTGACCACCATTGGTGAACAGGGGAAACACAGTCCTCAGAATCACGCTTCATGGGAAGCGACTGTCAGAGCGGAACCTGGGCTGGTCACAGGGGCCTGAAAACTGGAGTGGTTAAGGAACACACGTTGTGTTCACCTAGATAAGGTAACTCCGGCGGATTCAGGTCCAGTACAAAATTAATGTACCGTGGGATCCTTATAGAGGTGCCGTCAGCCACTGATACAACTATCCGGGCTGAAAGTCTAGACACCGGAGTGGCCACCCTTGGCGAATGAGTACACTCCTTGACCCCTCTGATGGGAGGGGGAGACAGGCAGCAGAACCCCGCTGTGGGGTCTGCAGGACAGGCTGTGGGCTTGGACGCAGCGGGCTGAAAACTGGAGTGGTTAAGGAACACACTCCTCGTCCTGTTAAAGGTATACTGATGCCTTTCTGCCAACGGGGAATACTCCCCTGGATACAGGCGGATGGAGGTCCAGTACAAGTATAATGGACGCAATCCAATCATTCGCATCTGCGTCACTTACGGACGGATCAATGTACATAAAGTAGCGTCCGAGCCCCTGGTAGAGACATCCTCCTCGTCCAGTGAGTCAGCTCGTAATCGGAGCTGCGGGACGGGGAGGACAGGGGACCCTGCGTCTCCCTGTCAGGAGGACGGGGTCTGAGCCCAGAAGGAGAGTCCCTTGTGAGCTTTGCTGAGCGAGCTGAAGCAGAAAACGCCCTGAGAAGGGGGCTGCATGCTCAGCAGATGCCGGGACAGCCGACCCCTGGAAATAGGATTCCCCCAGGGGTCAGCCACCGAAACCGGAGCAGCTGGAGGGACCATTAATGAGCCTCCAAGCTGAGGGGCCACAGATGGTTATGAGCTCGGTACAGCCGTACGAGACTACCTGCAGTGGGTAATAAAAACAGCCTGCAGCCTCGCTCTGTGAGACATGCTGCAGAGGTGGGGGCTCTGTCTAGAATGTCTAGAATACCCAAGACAGGGGTTCAGCCTGGGGAGACTCCAGGCTGAGGCACCACCACATAAGAACCATTACAGTGTGTGGTCTGTGCCGGTTCAGGCAATATGAGCTTACATGCAGAACATGTAGTGTACAGCCTTGGAGCTTTGCTCCTAGTGTGAGACATGCTGCTGAGGAGGAGGTTCTATAATAAAGAATTAACTCCTTCAGAATGCCCTGAGAGTGTATAAAAGTGCACAACCAGAGGTTGTGACTTATCAGGCCGCTATTATGAGTGCCCTCCGGATTCCAAGCCTGGACCCCCAGCCAGATATTCACTCCCTCTGCACCGCAGAGCAGCCAGCGCCGACCAGTGTACTAAGAACGCTGAGAAAATGGCGCCAGAGTGAGGGGGGGGGGCGGGGGTTAACCCAGGAGCGGGAATCGGAGGGCTAAGGAGATGTACAGGGGAGGGAATCATCTCCTCAAAAAGGAGTGTCCTCCCCTGTGCAGAGCGGCCGGCGCTGCAGTGTCCCCCTGCATGACTGACATGCAGGGGAACGAAACGAAACTAGGCCGCGGCTGAAGCCGGGGCCTAGAGTTATGCATGCGGCCGACAATCAGGCATCATCGGCGCGGTTCTCAGTAAAAACCGTGGAACCGGCCGGAAACACAGTAAAAAGCAGCATTATCAAAGTAAATCACTGTCCCCCCCCAATAAAAGTGCCCCACATTGCAGAAGGACCCTCTGAATAACGTCTCTATACTTAGCTTTGAGACGCAGGGCCCAGTCCCTGGTGGGGTGGGGGTTCAGTGCTCCGTCCAGCAGGGTCCTGCAAAAGGGCTGCGGATGGAAGCCGGTCTCCTGCAAGGCAGTGAGAACAGTGTTGGCTCTAACTTCAAGCCAGAGCCCCTAAGGGATGGTGAAGGAGCGCGGCATGAAGGGCTCCTGCCCTGAAGTCAACCTTAACAGCACCGCCGCCAGGGGGGTGAGAAGGGACATGCCGGGAGTCCAGTGGACCCGCTTTTCTTCCAAATCTTTAGAAAAAATGAAAAATCAAAAAAGGATGCATGTGTGTGTGTGATCCTCCTGACACAAAGCTTGAAACTGGCTAGGACTGGCTAGCAGGGAGTGTATATGCTAGGAGGGAGGAGCTACACGTTTTGAGTGTAGTAACTTTGTGTGTCCTCCGGGGGCAGTAGCTATACACCCATGGTCTGGGTCTCCCATAGGAACGATAAAGAAAAGGGGTGACGTAATATATGCAGGAAAGCATATTGTACCATTTTGATAGTAGAGTTAGAAATATAGTAAATTCCTAGGTCGCTCCCCTCATCCCTCTCACCAGTGACTGTATATATTCATGGCAGTCATCATTTACTGGAGAAGAGGTAAAAGAGCAGCCAACATCTCTGTCATGATGGATACCGGTGACATAACTAGGTGTGCTCTGTATCCAGTGCTAGACCCTGTGAGTGATTAATTGTTTGAGCTAATAGTACAGCGGTCCGGTCCCTACACGATCCTGCTCTTTAATAGGGCAGCAGAAAATTCAGATGACAGATCTGGATTAACCCAAAACACACCACACTATTTACTTACTGCTACTCCGGACAGCCTCATATTGTGATCTCACATTTCGCAAATAAGATTCAAAATCTTCTGCTACTGAGCTGTAATGACAGAATACGGTTACTAGGATAAGTGTATTGTGAAGGCTTACATTGCAAAATGAGAAGAAAAAAAACAACAAAACTATACTGCTACAATGACTGAGCGAATATAGTGCGGCATCTCTAGATATCAGAAATGAGTGTACACTGCAGTATTACTTTCCAGTGATAGACACGGGCAGTGTATCTCATTATGGGGGCTCCTGTGACCTGGGATTCCAAGGAGCACATTATATAAAAAAAACTCAAGTTTCTTGCCTGTTGGGGAGGGGTGGCCAAACGTTAGTGTGTGCGGAGATGTAGAAACAACCAAGAGAGAACTGATCTGGTTTTCTAGTTTTCATTATAGTGAAGGGTCACTACCTCCTCTCTATAATTAGAATATACATGACCCATGCTCAAGAGATTTGCAGGGGTTTCATTGATCAGACTGCCGTCAAATATTTATCCCAGCCTATATCATGAAATGTGTTATCTGGAAGCCTATATAGTGAATTATATCTTATACTGACCCCGGAAGTTAGTAAACTCTTGGATATACCTGCTGTGTTGGATACATAGATATGCAGAAAGATGGTTGAACACATGCATGGCTCTGTTAACACAGTATAATATACAGATTGGAGTACATATTTAAGGACTGAAGGACAACCTCCTGAAAGGACATGTGTGATACAACCAGCAGCAAGAAACCGCTAAAGTAGATTGTATATGCATCCCGACACTATCATTACCTTTCTCCATTTTTAGCAGCTTGAGCCCTCTGCTTTATCCACTGTAATCGGTGTTGCTGAAAGAGAAAACGATTGTGTGAAAAATGTGGAGATGTCATTCTGAAAGCAGTGTAAAGCACGTTCTCCATAATCATCTGTAACATACTGCCGTTTATGATTCCCTATGGTATCTCATAATAGCTATTTTATTGGATGCTAAAAACAACCACCATCATCCACTCACATTCCGATCACATTTTACTGATGTGGACAAAGCCTCCATCCTGTGGGAGAATACGAGGTGTTAAAATACCAGGTAGCCAGTTAACTTATTAAGAGAGACATTAACCAGTAGACTAGTTCGTGATCTACTCCACTGCTGGGAGGTAGTCTGCATGGGGTGGAAGAGAACAAATGTTCTAGGCCTCAGTTTACCCATTTGAAAGTGTACATGGTAAATATAGAAGAACACTGTGTGATCTGAGCAACGTGTGCTTTGATTTAATGCCCAGTGAAAGCAGATAATTTAAAGGGGTGGGCTGAAACTAAGGGAATTATATACCATGTGTCTAACTATTTAATTCAATAATCCAACCCAGTGATGGCTAACCTATGACACACGTTAGAGGTGACACACCGAGACGTTTTTACTGATACGCATGGCTCTGGCTTCACTAACAGAGGTAACATGGTGTCATTTGTGTTATGCTCTCAGTAGAGGTGCCCTACCTCCGGATGATGATGATGCTGCCAGGTAGTGAAGGAAGAGCAGCAAGCAGACAGTGTCAGTGTCTGGAGGCAGGGCAACTCTCCTACCTACTGAGAGCGCAGCACAAACTGCGCCATCTTACCTTCATTAATGAAGGCAGTGAAGCCTGAGCTCCTCACCCACAGCCTCGCACCACCTGCAAGCGGCAGGCATCTCCTGGGGGACAGGAGAGTATTCTCAGGCGTGTGTGCTCCTTACACACGCCATTATCTTAGCAGGTACCAAAATCTCACCGTGCTGCTAGTGTACCCACCACAGTTACCACTAAGCAATACTGGGGAAAGGGAACACCCCATCAGAGACAGTTATCCCTGCCAAGACCTCACTGTGCTACCACTGTACCCAAACACAGTTACTGCTCAGCAATACCGGGGGAAAGGGAACACTGCATCACAGACAGTTATCCCTGCCAAGACCTCACTGTGCTACCACTGTACTGTAATGTCACAAAAGAAGTGACACACCAATTGAGTTATGCATCGAGTTTTTTTACGAATTTCGACACACCGAGCTCAAAAGGCCATTTTTCTCATGTCGTTCAATTTAAAATTCCCTACCCTAACTTTATTTTTTTTCCTACTTTCGATAATAATGCATCCTGGATTCTCACACGGATCGTCGTCAGGGGGTCGGGGCTGCTGTCACTTACACAGCTTCCTCTTCTGGTCTGAAACCAAGCATGATCAGTCACTTAGCACAGCTTTCATCACCGCCGTCCCATGATAACGTCCTGTTTCAGTAACAGTAATGTAGAAGTGACTGTAGGTTCTCTCACGCTGTCAACAGAAGTTTGGTGGACACAAAAGCTACGATCACTTTTCCTTACATACTTCTGAAACACGACATTTTCAGGAATAAAATTAGGAACATGGTTAGATTATTAAAGTAAATACTAAAGGCTGCTTTACATGGTACGACCGATTGTGCGATTTCACAATCGATCGTACCCGCCCCCGTTCTTTTTGCGTCACGGGCAAATCGCTGCCCGTGGCGCACAAAGTCGGTAACCCCAGTCACACATACTTACCTCTCGTGCGACCACGCTGTGGGCGGCAAACGTCCACTTCCTGGAGTGGGAGGGACGTTCGGCGTCACAGCGACGTCACACGGCCGGTGGCCAATAGAAGCGGAGGGACGGAGATGAGCAGGATGTAAACATCCCGCCCACCTCCTTCCTTCCACATAGAGCCGGCGGCTGACGCGGGAGGCAGGTACGCGATGTTCATCGCTCCCGTGGTGTCACACAGAGCGACGTGTGATGCCATGGGAACGATGAACAACCGGCGCCCGATTTCAGAACAGATATTATGGAACCTAGCGACCAGTACACGACTCACGATTTGTGAGCGATACTGCATCGCTAGGAGCCGTCACACAGGCCGGCATCGCCAGCGATGCCGGATGTGCGTCACAAAAACCGTGACCCCGGCGATCTATCGCACGATAGATTGTCTGGTGTAAAGCAGCCTTTAGACATATAGTGTGAAATTCACTTAGTTTCGGACAAACCCTTTAAAGGGAACCTGTCAGCAGAATTTTCACAATTAAACTAAAAGAATCCCCTTCTGCAGCTCCTGGGCTGCATTCTAGAAAGGTTCCTCTTGCTACTGTGCCCCCTTTCAGACCTAAATAAATACTTTATAAAATCTTACTTTTTGATATGTTAATGTAGTTTTATGGTCACGAGGGCGGGCTGTATTGCATCCGTTATTTGCCCTCCTGCCGCTGTTCGCCGTCCCCCATTGCTCATTTACATACATGAGGCCGCCGCCCTCATGTAAAGCAGTGCTCCAGAGGTCTCACGCATGCCCAGTGGCACTATCGCGGGATTGAGCACTGTGCAAAGCGTGAGCGCTAGTGAGGTTCTTGCGCATGCGCGAGATTATGGGTGGCGCTGTGAATGTCATCCAGCCAATAATCCCGCGCCCGCGCTTTTCCCTCTGCCTCCACTGTTATGCGCTTGCCATATCATTCACGTTACCTATTACCGCGGGCACAAGATTATGGGCGGGTACTTGGATGACGATGGTGATTATATTCACAGCGCCGCCCATAATCTCTCACCTGCGCTCAAGCTTTGCACAGTGCTCAGTCCCGCGATAGTGCCACTGGGCATGCGTGAGACCTCTGGAGCACTGCTTTACATGAGGGCGGCGGCCTCATGTATGTAAATGAGCAATGGGGGACGGCGAACAATGGCAGGAGGGCGAATAACGGACGCAATACAGCCCACCCTCGTGAACATAAAACCACATTAGCATACCAAAAGGTAAGATTTTATAAAGTGTTTATTTAGGTCTGAAAGGGGGGCCAATAGCAAAAGGAACCTTTCTAAAATGCAGCCCAGGAGTTACAGAAGGGGATTCTTTTAGTTTAATTGCGAAAATTCTGCTGACAGGTTCCCTTTAAGGGCATGACTTATTGGTGGTTTATTTTTTTTTTATTATTATTAATTTTAACATAGGTTTACCCTGCTGAAAGAGAAAGAGGAAGAAAAAAAAAAAAAACTACTTACCCTGTGCCATTCCAATGCTATCTGACCTGCTGCTTCAGGTGTTTGTTTGCATGGATGCAGTGGTGACATCATGACTACAGCACAGGACTGTGATAGCCAATCACAGACAGTAAGGCAGATCCCTTCTAAGGCTGGTTTCACACTACGTCTTTTTAACATCCGTTGAAAACGTTATTTTAGCGGAAGTACGGATCCTGCTTTTACAGCAAATAAACGTATGCAAACGCATCTGTTATTTTGCAGGATCCTGCACTGGATGTTTAGGGGCGGGCATTGGAGTCATGTGATCGGGAGTGAGGGGAACTAGACTGGGAGGAGGCTTCTGACAGCTGCAGACGCTGGTAACCAAGGTAAACATCGGCCTTGGATACCCGATATTTATCTTGGTTACGAGTGTCTGCAGCTGCTAGGAGCAGGGCTGCCTGCACGCGTAACCAACGTAAACATCGGGTAACTAAGAGAAGTGGTTACCCGATATTTACCTTGGTTACGAGTGTCCGCAGCTCTCAGGTGGGAGAGAGAGGAAGGGGAGGAAGGGGGAAAGATAGAGAGAGAGAGGGTGAGGGAGGGAGTAGAGAGATAGACAGATCACGCGAGACTGGTTCTGGGCATGCTCAGTACTTTCTGGGCATGCTCAGTACAAAAGCAGGATCCTGTCTATCAGCACGCCAGCGTTCACCTGCGTTTGCATGCTGTTTAGTCAGGATCCGGTGACTTGCAGTATTTTGACGCAGCTCAAAAACGCTACAAGTAGCGTTTTTGAAACATGTTAAAAAACTGCAAGTCACCGGATCCGCACTATAACGCAGGCAAACGCAGGTGAACGGATGTTAACGCGAGTCCATTGCAAATGCATTGAAATGAAAACGCATTTGCACTGGATCCGTACTTCCGCTAAAATAACGTTTTCAACGGATGTTAAAAAGACGTAGTGTGAAACCAGCCTAAGATGCATAGATAGAGTAGCAGAGCTATGAAAGCAGATCTAGAAAATAGTCTGAAATATATGCTGAACGTCTGACGCCTTTTTGTAAATAAATCGGCATGATATGCAGCGAATATCCAGATGTAACCTGTAAAATAGCGGTAATGTGAACCTGCCATGTAATGAAGGTTTCAGAGGTAACATTTACCATATACACTTTCAAATCACCCAACATTGGAAATCATCGGTCTCAGTTCTGCTACAGCAAATTTCTGCTTTGAGGAACAGGCAGCTAAATGATGATTCATATACTTTGTGGTAGTTATAAAATATTAGCTGTAATATTGGGGTTCACGTCCCCTCACCTCCAAAATCTTTTTCTGCTTGGCTGCCCTGCCAGCTTCACGCTTTGCAGCATATAAAGCCTCTTCTTCTAGTCTTAACTTCTCCTCCTGTAAGGCTAACTGCATATGAACAAAACAATAAGGGTTAACAAAATCAGAACCTGTCTACCTGGCCTCACTATTCAAAGAGAACAAAGAAAAATAAATTCATGCAAACAAAAAAATGCAAATGTATAGCCACACCATATCCATCTGATAAAACAGGCATTAGCTAATAGAAATACCATAAGTCTAAAACTCTATTATAGAATTAAGCTGCATTAAAGGGGTATTCTCATCTCCAAGATCCTATCCCAAAATGTTGTAGGTGCAATAATAATAATATTAGCAAATACCTTTAATTAGAAATGTGGTATAGTTTTCCTGATTAGGTTTGTCTCTCACCTCATGTGCAGGGCATTACAGCTTAGGTATCTATGGTTACATCCTCTCATACAGCAACAGGCCGAAGTCAGTCGAGTGCATGGCATCCATTGCGAGAGCATTGGATGTGATACGCTAATAACGCTTGGTTCCAGTTCTGCTGTGAGCGTGAGCCGTGTGTCATGCAACTGTGATCCAATCCGGTGATTGGCTCACAGATGTGGAGAAGAGGGAGAGATTATTCTCTCCTACTTCTAAATTGCCTGTCTCTGCGTATATTGCACTGCACTTGAATGACATCAGTGCAGTCCGATGTTTCACACACACCCATAGGCTATGTGCCCACGCTGCGGAAAATTTGCGGCATTTGCCGTGATTTTTTTGCGGAAATTCTGCGGATTTTTCAAAAATCCGCAGTACAGCGAGGCCCCAGCCATTTCTATGGCATTTTGGAACTGCTGTGCCCATGCTGCATTTTTTTCCGCAGCGGAACTAATGCGAATTTTCCTGCGGAAAAATCTGCAGCATGTGAATTATTCCTGCGGATTTCTCCTCAGGGTCCCATACTTACCTGCCTTGATAGACACCGGAGTCACTTCCTGCGGTGCAGAGGAGCGCAGTGGAGCCAGGATCAGGCAGCAGGAGGTGGGCGGGGCGTGCACGAGCTCCGGTCATGTGACTGCAGGAGAAGGTGGGCGAGCCTGAACTAGCTTCGGCAAAGTGCAGACACGGCCGGAAAGTGACGTGCTGCGTGATGGAGGCAAGTATGAACGCCCCGATCACTGCAGCACTTGTTCTGCATTGAAGATGCAGTGCCGAAGCCATGGTACTGTATCCTCAATGCAGAATGCCCGCAGCATATCCGCAGGACATTCCGCTGTACATCCGCAGCACATCCGCATCATGTAAACAGACAAAGTTGCGCTGCGGATTTCTGGGAGCTCCTGTGGAATGTCCTGTGGATATATCCGCAGGACACTTTTCCCGTGGGCACATAGCCATAGACTTGTATGGGAGTGAGTGAAGAGACTTACTGACAATCACAGCATGTTGCATCAGTCTAAGGAAATAAAAAAAAAAAAATAAAATTGCAGATCAGAAATGCCCCATAGAATAACATTAGTCAGAGAGGAATGCAATTTTTTCTCATATGCCACTCGTCCAATTTATATGCTCGTGTGCAAGAGCCCTTAGTTTATTAGTTAGTTGCTCGTGGTCATAACCATGGATACTTAAAGGGAACCAATCATCAGGATTTTCGTATATAACCTTAAGCCAGTGCAGTACTGGCACTATCAGGCTGATTCTCTACATACCTGTAGTGGTCAGATCGGATGATTAGGTTTTGAAACCCAAGAGAGTAAAGTTTATAAAATTGGCAGCTTCTTGAGAGACAGCTGCTGAGCAGCAGATATCTGGGGGGGGTATTCATAGTTATCCTTTCCCCCTGTTAGAATTAGTATAAGTATTATACAAACTATTCACTTTTTACCTTGCAGGACCTGTGTGAGGTCATACCCCATGTGACTAGAAGGGGCGGGGCTGAGGCCCCGACCCTTCTAGTCACATGGTTATGACCTCACACAGGTCCTACAAGGGAAAAAGTGAATTGTTTGTATAATTATGCTAATTTTAACTGGGGGAGGGGATAACTATGAATACCGCCCTAGATATCTGCTGCTCAGCAGCTGTCTCTCAAGAAGCTGCCAATTTTATAAACTTTACTTTCTTGTGTTTCAAAACCTAAACATCCGATCTGACCACTACAGGTATGTAGAGAATCAGCCTGATAGTGCCAGTATAGCACTGGCTTTAGGTTATATAGGAAAATCCTGATGACTGGTTGCCTTTAAACTGCAAAGCCCTGCACATGAGGTCATGAGGTAAGAGACATGGCTATATCAGGAGAGCTATACTACATTTCTAATTGGAGGTATTTGCAATAAAATTATTATTACACCTGCTACATATTGGGATAGGATTTTGGAAATGGGAATACCTCTTTAAGCCTTAAGAGCATAGTAACACTTTTCTATACATCTGAATGGGGTTTGTAAAAATTCGTGCAAGCGTAGATAAGGAAAAGATTTTCAAGTATTTTTTTTTTTTTTATTTTACGTTTTGGCCTATGAACGTAGCCATATTGTGCTCCTGTCTATTGAGGACAGTAATAGTAAAATTTAGATATGTGGCATCAGACTTTATACACCTTCATCCTCTACAATTTCTGGGATTTTTGGTGCAGTGAGGGGTCCTATCAGTGACTTATGTATATTTTGTTTCCTAATATGACCATTTTATTGAATTTTTCAAGTCAAGAGAAAATTGAAAGCAGAAAAATACCAGAGACTTAAGGTAATAATTTTATACATACTTTCATGTCTATGGCAATTGGATACCTGCAGGTTTTTTTTTACTTTTAGCAATATGCTGATTTGTAGTTTTGCGACAGTTTGAGACATACAGATTGTAAACCAATGCTATGGTGTAAACATGATTTTTATTTTTAGCTCATATTTTTTTCCCTGCTGAAATGGTGCTTTAAATGCAAGTCCCCTGCCTTATACTCACCTGCCTAGATGTTCATCTTTTTTGGCGATTTGTGACGTGCCGGCAGCTTTGGTGTTTCATGAAGTGGCTGAGCCAGTGGTCACAACTCAATGTAACTCTATGAGAGCCTCTTTATTGCCTTCATGGACTTGCATTGGGAGCATGTGAAGTAACGTCTGACTTCCGGTTAATCAGACGTTCTGGGAGCAAAATGGCGCTGCATGACAGAAATGATGCTAAAAAAAGGTGAAGATGCCGTAGGGTGAGTAGACCCTACAGGAGCAGTGGACTTAGGACTTAGATTTAAGGCACCACTCCAGTGCTGGGAAAAATAAAACAAAACGCAGGAGTGATGCTTTAAAAAAACAATTTAACCAAATGCAAATTAAAAGAAAATAAGAATCAAAGACATCTATTTTTTGCTACAGCTATCAGCCCTATATTTGTAGGAGCTGTTTTTTATGCTAAATTACCAATATTGCAACTATTTGTTTTATTGGGATCCTGATGGATGAATGATCTGTAGCAAAATCAATCATGTGTACTTCTAGGATAGGTCAACCACATAAACGTATAAAAATGCAGCAGGTAAAAATGAAAATATATAATGGGAGAAATATAGATCTTTTCATCCTAGATGAGTAAGGTGGTTGGAAAAAAAAAAAAAAAAAAAAAAAGTATTTTGGGCTCCGTTTTGCTTCCTTGAAGGAAGGGGTTCTCCAGTTTTCACCTAGGTTATTTATATAGCGCTGGCAAAAATTAAGAGACCACTGCAAAATGTCTCTGAATTTCCAAACAATACATTTTGTATTTATTTTCTGAAAATGAGAAATTGTCAAAATAATGCATTGCTTTCAGACCTCAAATAATGCAATGAAAACAAGTTCATAATCATTTAGAAACAAACTAATGTTTTAACACAGGAAGAGTTCAATATATTGTGGAATAACCATGATTTTTAATCACAGCTTTCATGTGTCTTGGCTGCTTTCCACCAGTCTTTAACACTGCGTTTGGGTGACCTTATGCCACTCCTGGTGCAAAATTTGAAGCAGTTCTTCTTTGTTTGATGGCTTATGACTATCCATCTTCCGTTTGATTACATTCCAGAGGTTTTCAATAGGGTTCAGCTCTGGAGATTGGGCTGGCCATGACAGGGTCTGCAGGTCTCTGTCTAACTATTAGACGACCAGGTGTTGGGCAAAGCTGAAAAGGACAATGCGCCATGCCACATATCTAGGTAATTCAACGTGTGGATGAAAGACAGGGATCTTTAGTAACAGTATTTTTAAAGATCTTTTATTTATGCTAATGAGCTCGAGGACTAGTCCCAAGGGCTTTGCTTCCCTTGCTAGTCGGCCCCTTTAGCATGTTAGTACGCTCTTGTGGGTGTGCTAACATGCTAATGAATGAGCAGAGTCAGAGGATGATCTCACTCACCTCTCTGCTGCCAAGGCCGCCCGATGCTGGATTTCGACTCAGTGCGCATGACCCTGGACTTTTGGTCATGTGCACTACTTCAGTTTGAAGCCAGGATGCTTATACCCGGCTTCATAGTGCACATGACCAAAACTCCAGGGTCATTCGCACTGAGCCGAAATCCAGCATCGGGCGGCGGAGAGGTGAGTGAGTCTGCCGCTGTGCATTCATTAACATGTTAGCACACCCACAGGGGTGTATTAACATGCTAATGTGGCCACCTAGCAAGGGAAGCATCGCCCTTGGGACTAGTCCCTGCACTCATTAGCATAAGATAAAAGATGTTTATAAATACTTTTTCTAAAGATCCTTTTATCTATGCTAGTGTATACAGGCACGGTTAGGCAGGGGTTAGAAATATGCTCCAAGAACTGCTCGTGGTTCTGGGTGCATATTGCACCTGACAGGTTCCCTTTAATATACATCGAAGGACAAGTTAAATATGCTAGTATGTTATTAAGTAAATGATTATATTCTTTGTTCACATCAATCTCCACACAATACATACAAGACATTCCAAGACTGGACATGGACATAAGTAAGCTCCAAGCAGGAAGATTAGTTCACTAGAAAACATTGCAATCATTTTCATATTAACTCTATCAACTAACATCAAGGCTGCACAGTTTTGATCTTTGGACACCTGGATTGGGTCACTGCATTGCAATGAGGTTTTGAGAACAACCTGATAACTGGAAAAGAAAAATAAGATTACCAAAGTAAAGTCATATGTCTAACACAAAAACCCCCCACAATGAAGCAACACCAACTGTATGGGTGCAAGCCTTCGGGTATGTACACGGAACGACTTAGACAATGGTTTGTTTGCCCTTGAGTGTTGCTACAGGAAGATGCTTCAGGGAAATGCAAGCGGTGTCTTTTCCTGAAGATTCTTTGGTGTCTTTTCGATAGTTATTGCAGCAGCTTTACCTCTGGATTCTTTTTAATTTTTAACTTTTATATAGAAACTAAAAGAATGGTCACTTTTTTTTACCCACTTCACAGCTTTTGAAGCTTGAAGTGGTTAAAAGAAGTTGAAAGGAATGATCAAAAGCACAGCAAGTGATTTTATATTGCAACACAAGTTTAATCCTTTTTACGTTTGAGTGCTTTTTTAGGTGGGTTATGGAACGGACCTTGCTGAAAAAGATGTTATTGTGCACATACCCGCAGAGGACTTCAGACCCTGAGTCCACCACCATAAAGTACAAAAGCAGACAGCACTCCTGCCTAATATGATGGAGGAAGGTGACAATCTATTCCATGCCTAATGCCGGTGTCACACGGGACGATTTATCGTGCGATCGTGTCAGCGATCGCACCCGCCCCCGTCGTTTGTGTGTCACGATTGCCCATGTCGCACAAAGTCGTAAACCCCCGTCACACGTACTTAACTCCCGCATGACCTTGCTGTGGGCGACGAACATCCTCTTCCTGAAGGGGGAGGGATGTTTGGCGTCACAGCGACGTCACACAGCCACCGGCCAATAGAAGCGTAGGGGCGGAGATGAGCGGGACGTAACATCCCGCCCACCTCCTTCCTTCCGCATTGGCGGCGGGCACAGGTAAGCTGCAGTTCATCATTCCCGGGGTGTCACACGGAGCGATGTGTGCTGTCTCGGGAACGATGAACAACCGGAGCGCAGAAGGAGGAACGACATTTTGAAAATGAACGACATGTCAACGAGCAACGATAAGGTGAGTATTTTTGCTCGTTAACAGTCGTTCGGCGGTGTCACACGGTACGATATGTCAAACGATGCCGGATGTGCGTCACTAACGACACGACCCTGACGACATATCACCCGATATATCGTACCGTGTGACGCCGGCATAAGTTATACAACGTTTCTTCTGTGACTGAGCCTTTCTCAAGTGAACACAGTGTGTTCCAAGCAGACATTTATTTAAACCCATCAACACACATCACGTACATAATTCACATAAAAATAGTCTGAATAATTGATATAGAATTGCTTCTTGATAAGTGATGTGAATTACGTAGTGTAAAATATCCATGAGAAATCCATCAAAATGAAGTGCGACCATGCATCATAAATACATAAAGTGCTGTTACATACAATTAGTTGCAGTAATAAATGATCATGTGTTTTATTACATTAAAACCGTTTCAGCTCACCAAAGCAGTCATCTACAGCTCCACGTGTTCATGGTCACCGGATTTCATTTCCAGGAATAACTATGGCCCCTTATGGGTATTTGCATTAATGATACCCCACCTGTCATTTGGGGAATTTATATATGCTCCTGTTTAGTACCAATATTAGTCCTGATCCATGCCTCAATTTCTCTATAATTGTATGAGTGTTACAGTTTTATTTTTACCTTCAAGTGCTATTTGTGTGGACACTAGTCTATTATATTATACCAATGTTAAGATTCTTTCTTGAACCTTTGTCTTTTTTTGATCTCTATCTGCTCTTCTGTGCATCCAGCTTAATATTGGTGAATGGGCTGTCCTATGCTTACCTGCTAAAACTGTGTGTGTGAATAATTGCTCCCAAGTGTAAAAGAATGGGAGTCTCACAAAGGGAGAACTAAGCCAGTGCAAAACAATTAGCAGACCAAGGTGTAAAATCAACTACACATAATTAAAATATGTTTAATACACCTGTTACCAATGCAGGAGCATAGTTACCATATGAACGTACCCTAGGGACGCCCGGGGGGGGGGGGGGGGGCATTTCACACACATATTGACACTGAGGCCAAATAGGTTTTTATCTATCGCCTTAGCATTCACTGTCTAAAAAAGCATGCAAAAAAATCTACAAAAATTCAATCATTCTTATACCTGCCTTTTTACAGCATTTTTGACTGACTTTTTGAAGTGATTTTTCACTCATTGACTTCAATAAAGTCTGAAAGAATTGACCTGCCACAGCTTATATTCTGTTTCAAATCTGCAAGTCACAAGTAAGCAACATGTGCTTTACGTTTCAAGATTCTCATTTTGAGGGCATCAGGATTCCCTTCAGGTTTTGTGACAAATCTTCACAAAAAAAAACCGCAACATGCGCACACAGCCTAAGGCCTGTTTCACACATCAGTGATTCTGGCACGTATGTGCTAGTTTTTAGGCCCTGTGCGCACTAGAAAATGGAATTTTCTTAAGAAAATTCCGCAGTCTCTGAAAGATTACCTACCGCACATGTAAAAAAACGCAGCAAACCACACCCGAAAACCGCATGTGGTTTTACCGCGGTTTGGCCGCAAATTATCCACAGATTGGTCCCTGCATTCTTTTACCATTATCTATGGCCAAAACTGCAGGCACCTGCGGAAAAGAAGTGACATGCACTTTCTTGTTCCTGCAGAAATCCTGCAGCAAAACCTGTAAGTAAAGTAAGTAAAAAAAAACGCAGTGTGCAAACATTTTTTTTTTTATTACCATAGCTTTTGCTGGGGAATGACTGCAGAAAGGTTATGTTTATTTTATGCAGCAAAACCGCGACAAAAACCACCTCATGCGCACAGGGCCTTAAACGTACCAGAATCACGGACATTGGCAGACTCATTAAAATCAATGTGTCTGCACACACGTGATTTTTCACTGGCCGTGTCGCTGTGCGGCGTACACGCGTGTCCGTGTGTGCCACCCGGAGACGAGTCCGTTTTCTTCTGGCATCACTGATGTCCCACGGACCACACTATGGTGTGGTCCATAAAACACGTACCAGAAAAACACGGTCATTGAAAATAAAAAGCATTTTCAACTCACCTGTTTCCAGCAATGCTGTGTCCAGCAGCTGCTCTCTGCTTCCTCCTGGCATGCATATTCATGTATGCAGCCACAGCCGACCCAGAAGTAGCTGCAGAGGTGAGAGACAGTGGCGGCCGAATGCAGCAGAGCCGGAGACTTCAGCACCACAAACAGCAAGAGCGAGGACAGGTGTGCAATCACGGATGACAAATAACGGATCACAGATTGCACATGGACAATCCAGGTGTGCCCAATATAAGTTCGTATAACCCGAGCACTGAAAGAAGTAAGGGAGGACAAGATATGGAATGCAAGTGAATTTATTATGACAGACTGCAAAAAGTGAACCTTGACTAGAGCAACACCAACGTTTCCGCTTTTTATGCCTTTCTCAAGGTTGTTGCGTCATGCACAAAAACAAGACCATATCAGAGAGGTAGATGCAAGGTTCTTCACATTTTGCAGAAAGCAGTCGCAGTGATGGTGAAGTAATGGGACAGAGTGGAGATGTGAGAGAGCACCTACAGTGATGGCCCAGGGAGCGCGGTATGAGTGGTGGTCACGGCAGCAGCTAAGGTTGAGGTCGTCTATTGTGGATTTTGACTGTGTAGGATCATTATTATTCATTTGTAGAAGCCATCCTCTTTTCAACTTCAGCTTTTTTACAGATGGTGTTATGTTTACATCAAGAATTTGTTGAAATTTCATTGAATCCATTCTTTCTTCTACCCGTGAAATCTTCCCCACGCCATTGGCGGCAAAACAACCACAAAGCGTGATTAAGCCAACCATATGTTTAATGGTTGGTCAGATATTCTTTACCTAAAATTTATTTTTACTTTTTTTTTTTTTACTTAGTCCCTCAATTATTACTCTGATTGCTGGTGTAGTGTATTGCAATCCACAAGCATGGCAATACATCTGTCAGCGCTACACTCACAGATCACCTGTTGGACCCTGCTTCTGGCTGGCTCTAACAGGCCACCATACAAGGCAGATCCATAGGTCATCATTTGATGTTTTGTATAAAGAATAGGTTTGGATCAACAGGGGTATAGTAGTGCTAAATAGTCAAAAATTGACAAAAAAAAAAAAACAGACTATAGCTCAAATGTAATAAAAAAAATAATGAAAAATGGGTTTCTTTCAAATGCTTTAATAGTGAATTAGTGAACAGAAAAATCCGAAGGTAGTATGGACGAATACTACCTTTGGATTTTTCTGTTCACTAATTCACTATTAAAGCATTGAAAAAAAAACCAAAAAAAATTCATTATTTTTTATTACATATAGTCTATGTTTTTTATTGTATCATTTGATGTTTGTCTGCCATGACAACCCTTGGGTCCCCTGTGATCATGTCATGGGGCTGACAGACGTGAGAGCAGTATCTCACTCCCTCCCTCAAACTTTTATATGCCACTATTGCTATTGATCTCAATCTGATGGCCGATCATAGAAAATCACCAGCGCTGCACAAAGCCCAGCAAGCACTGACATTTATCAGTGGGCAGTCGGGAAGAGGTTAAAAAGTGTAAAACATTTTCCAGGAGATGTTCATGACCTGAACTTGAAGAGACATTAGTTGATGCAACTAGACCAGTGTTTCTCAACTCCAGTCCTCAAGATCCACCAACAGATCATGTTTTCAGGTTTTCCTCAATCAGGTTTTCAGGATTTCCTTAATGTTGCACAGGTGATGGAATTATTCCCTGTGTAACATTGAGGAAAACCTGAAAACATGATCTGTTGGTGGGTCTTGAGGACTGGAGTTGAGAAACACTGAACTAGACAATGACTCAACAAACAAGTGAAATAACTGAACTATTGTTGAAGGGAAAAGTCTTAACCATAACCCTATGAAGATACTGTGACACAACCCGATTAGGGCTCACGATGCCTGATGGGACGCTGACCTGACTTATGTTTCTAACAGATGTTCTTTACGCAGCCTGTCTGAAATCTAGGACAAACTGCATACTAACTTATGGCGGTTTCCATCTTTAACATCCTGACGCGTGCACTAGATAAAGCACATTGTTTTGCTAAATAAAAGGTATCTATACAAAATGTGCATTATTCCTTTTATAACATTTGTCCGAGAACCCCTTTAAAATGCCCAACAAAAGACACCTACCTCTGTTTGTGCAGTAAAAGTTAATAAGATTGTGTTTGCCTATAATTGTGGCTTTGCTATCACATATGGTCTGATTGATAATAATCAATCTATACAGAGTAATAGGAAATTCCAAATGGTGCACTTACTTTTTTCTTGCAACTGTTCAACTCTGAAGTAGTGGAATAAAAAAATAAATTCTGTGGAGTAATTATGTTTTTCCAGCTATAAAGACAAGCTTTTATCCTGTTTGAAGATACCTCTGACCTGCCAACATCACTGCCTAACCTCAACACTGCTCTTGGGGCTGAAGAAATGCCAAACCTCAATCAGCCTTCAAAGTTTAATGTAAAGCCTTCCCTAAAGGTGGAGACCAGCAAAGAGGAAATTAACTACGGTATATATGAACAGCTAAAGCTATATACTGTATATGGTATAATATAATATATAGCCCATGTCACCTTTTGGTATATGGTCGTTATATATGATCACTATTATCAAATCTTCAGTACAAAGGCAGCAGAATTGTGTTCACAGTCACTGTGGTGTAGAAATCATCATTACCTCATTCTCTATCTTGACATCGTCCACTTTCTGACGCTCACTAATGGAGTTGTAGTGTCTTTCCTTTAGGTCCAATATTTCTTCCTCGCTCAGGGGTCTATGAGGAAATTAAGTTATATCTTTAGCCTCTTTCTTTCAGCCATCGGCTCCATCTGATCGCATTAACAAATCAAATTTATAAGAATAAATAGCAATGCTCAGAAAACGCTGTACAATTTTGTAGCTGCTGTACTTTGTATGTTGTGAGCATGTGAAAAGAGTGAAGGGACAAATTCTTACTGTTTTGGGGAAGATTTAACATACTGTATATACTCGAGTATAAGCCGAGTTTTTTAGCCCATTTTTTTTATGCTGAAAACGTCCCCCTTGGCTTATACTTGCATGAGGTTCCCTTAAAGAATTATTCTCACCTGTCCTCTGTTTCTGCGGTGTTCTCTTACATGCTTCTTGCAGTTCGCATTCACATAGACCCCTCCATGATCGCGTCTGTTATGGCTTTACTTCAGTTGAATGCTTTGTGGGGCCGTAAAGCATTCAACTGGAGTAAAGCCACGATGGCATCGGCGACCCTGTGCATCAGACACGATCATCTAGGGGTGCTTCTCGCAGTCCGCAGATACATAGACCCCTCCATGATTGCATCTGGTGCACGGAGCCGCCGCTGCTGAAAACGTCCCTCTCGGCTTATACTTGAATGAGATTCCCATAAAGAATTATTCTAACCTGTCCTCTGTTTCTGCGGTGTTCTCTTACCTGCTTCTTGCAGTCCGCATTCACATAGACCCCTCCATGATCGCGTCTGGTGTACGGGGCTGCCGCTGCAGGCTGCCGTCATTACTTTACTTCAGTTGAATGCTTTTCAGCGCCACAAAGCATTCAACTGCAGTAAAGTGCTGAAAGCAGTGGCGGCCCCGTGTACAGGACGCGATCATGGAGGGGTCTATGTGTCTGCAGACTGCAAGAAGCAGGTAAGAGAACACCACAGAAATGGAGGACAGGTGAGAATAAATTTTGTGTGTGTAAACAACTGTACAATAGGGAACCGGAATGATGACATTACTAATGGAGGGGCACATTACTAGAGGGCTCACTACTAAATGATGGGCACATTATTTCAATGGGGAGGACAAGGATGGGCACATTACTATAGGGCAGAAGGATGGGGCACATTACATTTTATTGGTATCTTTTTATTTTTTACATTTTCCAGTAGCTGCTGCATTTCCCACCATAGGCTTATATTTGAGTCAATCAAGTTTCCCTGTTTTTTGTGGTAAAATTAGGGGCCTCTGCTTATACTCGAGTATATTCGGTAGTTTTTCCCCACTGACATGTGGGACCTGTGTAAGCAGTAATACACTGCAATAAAATGACTCCAGAAACATTTTTAATACTAGAATACAAGTTATCCTTTGTTTTCCTAATGGCTGCTTAGTTAGGTAAAGTGATAATAAGATTGCCGTCCTTCAGAATCCAGTCTTTTATTCTTTTATACAGTCATTGTCGAAAAAGTTCACATCCTTGAAATGGTTCCAGAAAATAAAGTATTTCCCTCCAAAAATGATTGCAATTTTATGTTTTCTTATACACTTTATTTCCCTTGTGTATATTGGAACAAAAAAAATAAAAATAAAAAAAGCATATTGGACA
Source organism: Anomaloglossus baeobatrachus (assembly GCF_048569485.1). Classification (NCBI taxonomy): domain Eukaryota; kingdom Metazoa; phylum Chordata; class Amphibia; order Anura; family Aromobatidae; genus Anomaloglossus; species Anomaloglossus baeobatrachus. The sequence continues at coordinate 264,062,692 of NC_134353.1, read as the reverse complement.
TAATGTCACATAAAACTGCAAAATTGTTGACATCTTTCCAAACTTGTGGGTAAACAACTGTTTCAAGCATGTGATGCTCATAGTTGACAGTGAGTGTACTGTCAAGATTGTCCGGTACTGGCGCTGAAAGCGAGCGTTCATGTATTCCCGAGTATGGAATTTGCGTCCATCTGACTACATTCCAACTAGATATTCCGAGCCTCGCTCAATTCACTTGTATTATGCGAGGTTGTGCATGTCTAGTTGGTACTTACCATTAATAGGCAAATAGCATATTTGTCTTGTGCCTGCCCACTCCTGCTGCCCTGGAGAATTCTTACAACACACAGAAGATTTAAAAATGTCAGCAGTCACATAGTGACCAAACCGGGACCACCACTTTAAGGGTGCGTGCCCACGATCAGGGTTCACAGCGTTCTGGATGCAGCATGCTTCAGCTGCATCCAAAACGCTGCATTGTACAGTACAAGCATAGTGGATGGGATTTTTAGAAATCCCATGCCCACTGTGCGTGTGCGGCCTGCTGCGAAAACTAACCTGCATGCCCCAAACCCTGATCATGGGCACGAGCAGCTGCGGTCTCCTGCAGAGGAGACTTGCGGCCCCGAAGGTCAGGACCCGCCATGTACAGGATGCAGAGAGTCCTGATCGTGGGCACGAGGCCCCTACTTCTATAAAAAAGTGAGACAGTGATGTTACTACAGTACATTTGATATTCCTAATAATTAGCCATTTATGAGGGAGAGAAGAAAGAAGCAGATTTCTCTAATAAAATATACCACTAAAATTCTTATTTTCACATGTACTATTTCTGAAAAATAAAAAAACATGAAACTGAAACAATAGTTACTCTTTACAAAAAAAAAACAAACAAAAAAACAAAACACTTATTACAAGTTATCCACAATTACAATGGAGACTCTAATAATGAACCTACTGGTAATGAACCTGCATTACCATGAATTATCAAAATCCATCTTCGACAGACCGGTTCCTAAAATGAAAGGATCAGCGCCTTCCTTTTGCAACTGAAAAGTGCTTATACAGGACAGAACACATTAGCATCCCCCAAGGGAGTCCTCAAGACCTCAAACCTGAACGGAGCTTTGCACAAATACTGTGTAAACATGTCCACAGCACAGATTTGCCAGGGTCCTCAGATTACCGTACCTACAAAACAGCGATGAACGCTTGAAACTCGGAGTCGTACTAGAGCTGTAAGGGAATGTGCAAACGCTGCAGTAATCTTCTGCTCCATAAAACGCAACAAAACCTGCATGCATTTTTTATGTATTTTGGGTGCATTTTTTAGTGAATTCAATGGAAGGACTAAAAAAATGCAGGAAAAAACAGACTAAGGGCTGCTTCTCACTTGCGAGTTTCTCGCAGTAGAGCAATGCGAAAAAATCTCGCATTGGAATCGGACACATGTTAGTGAATGATTCAGCTCGCATTTGCGATTTTTTTCTCAGTCAAAATCGGACTGAGAAAAAAATCACAGCATGCTGCTTTTTTGCGAGTCTCTCCAATGCAAGTCTATGGCAGCGTGTAAATAATCGGATGTCACGGGACGGCACTCACACCATCCTAGTGACATCCGATTTTCTAAATACATTTCTCGCATGTTTCCTAACACACTGGAAACGAGTGATGTCTCACAATGTCTGTCAATCACTATTCTCTATCAGTCTGTCTCTCCCTCTCGGTCTCTATTCTCTCTCTGTCGGTCCATCACTATCTCTGTCCCTCTCTCACAGTCTGTCGGTCATTTTCCCCTCCTCTCTCATACTCACCGTTCCCCGGCACGGCGCTGCACGGCATTCACACTGCTGCGGCGGCTTTTACTATTTTGAAAAAGCCGGCCGCTCATTAAACAATCTCGTATTCCCTGCTTTCCCCGCCCACAGGGCATCTATGATTGGTTGCAGTGAGACACGCCCCCACGCTGAGTGACAGGTGTCTCACTGCACCCAATCACAGCAGCCGCTGGGCGTGTCTATACTGTGCAGTGAAATAAATAATTAAATAATTTTAAAAAAAAAACGGCGTGCGGTCCCCCCCAATTTTAATACCAGCCAGATAAAGCCGTACGGCTGAAGGCTGGTATTCTCAGGATGGGGAGCTCCACGTTATGGGGAGCCCCACCAGCCTAACAATATCAGTCAGCAGCCGCCCAGAATTGCCGCATACATTAGATGCGACAGTTCTGGGACTGTACCCGGCTCTTCCCGATTTGCCCTGGTGCGTTGGCAAATCGGGGTAATAAGGAGTTAATGGCAGCCCATAGCGGTCACTAAATCCTAGATTAATCATGTAAGGCGTCTCCCCGAGATACCTTCCATGATTAATCTGTAAGTTACAGTAAATAAACACACACAACTGAAAAAATCATTTATTAGAAATAAAAAACACTAACAAATTCCCTCATCATCACCAATTTAATAAGCCCCAAAAAGCCCTCCATGTCCGGCGTAATCCACGGACCTCCAGCGTTGCATCCAGCTCTGCTGCATGAAGGTGACCGGAGCTGCAGACGACACCGCCGCTCCTGTCAGCTCCACGCAGCAAATGAGGCGAGTAGCGCGATCAGCTGAGCTGTCACTGAGGTTACCCGCGGCCACCGCTGGATGCAGTGGCGGCCACCGGCTAATCTCAGTGACAGCTCAGCTGATCGCGCGGCTGTCTTCAGTTGCCGCATGGAGCTGACAGGAGCGGCGGTGTCTTCTGCAGCTCCGGTCACCTTCATGCAGCAGAGCTGGATGCGACGCTGGAGGTCCGTGGATTACGCCGGACATGGAGGGCTTTTTGGGGCTTATTAAATTGGTGATGATGAGGGAATTTGTTAGTGTTTTTTATTTCTAATAAATGATTTTTTCAGGTGTATGTGTGTGTGTGTTTATTTACTGTAACTTACAGATTAATCATGGAAGGTATCTCGGGGAGACGCCTGACATGATTAATCTAGGACTTATTGGCAGCTATGGGCTGCCAATAACTCCTTATTACCCCGATTTGCCAACGCACCAGGGCAAATCGGGAAGAGCCGGGTACAGTCCCAGAACTGTCGCATATAATGTATGCGGCAATTCTGGGCGGCTGCTGACTGATATTGTTAGGCTGGGGGGCTCCCCATAACGTGGAGCTCCCCATCCTGAGAATACCAGCCTTCAGCCGTATGGCTTTATCTGGCTGGTATTAAAATTGGGGGGACCGCACGCCGTTTTTTTTAATTATTTCATTATTTATTTCACTGCACAGTATAGACACGCCCAGCGGCTGCTGTGATTGGGTGCAGTGAGACACCTGTCGCTAAGCGTGGGGGCGTGTCTCACTGCAACCAATCATAGGCGCCGGTGGGCAGGGAAAGCAGGGAATACGAGATTGTTTAATGAGCGGCCGGCTTTTTCACAATAGTAAAAGCCGCCGGAGCAGTGTGAATGCTGTGCAGCGCCGCGCCGGGGATCGGTTAGTATGAGAGAGGGCTGCTAACTTCAGTCACTCAGGAGTTTAGCGGTCACCGGTGAGCCCTTCACAGGTGACCGCTAATCAGGACGCGGCACAGACAGAGCCGCAGCAGGAAGTTCACCCGAGTTCATTCTTTTTTTTATCGTGCGGCTCTGTCTGTGTCTGCTGTCATCTGCCATTCAGCTCTGCTACATGGCTGTCTGTGTCTGCTGTCAGCGACCATGTAGCAGAGCTGAATGGCAGATGACATAGTAAAAAATACGCATTACACACGCTAGTAAAATCATTAATTTATTCAGAAAAAGCATCGCACTTGCGTTGCACTCGGACCTAACGTGAACTAAAATCAGCCGAGTTTTTTTCAGCCCAGTCGGACCGATTTTACTCGCATAGATGTGTTTCCAGCCTAACAATTGACATGCTGCTTCTCTTTTCTGCACCAAAAACTGCAAGGAAAAAAGAAGCAACGTGTGTACACCACTTTAGAATTCTCATAGACACTGCTGGGATAAGGAGAGACATGCAGATTTGTTCAACAAACTGTACGATAAACTGCACAAAACGCGCATCAAATACTGCGCCGTGCGCACAAGGCCTTAAAGAGAATCTGTCACTAGGTTTTTGCCACCTAATCTGAGAGCAGTATAATGTAGGGGCAGAGATCCTGATTTCAGCGGTGTGTCACTTACTGGGTTGTTTAATGTAGTTTTGATAAAAATCTGTTTAGTCAGCAGTAGATTATCATTTGAGGACTAGTTGGCGTGCTGCCAGGTAGTCCAGCATATTCACGAGCTCTGTATAACTGCTAGATCTGCAGCAGAGAAAACATTCATTTGATAAAAATGACAGCAAACAGCTCAGTAAGTGACACATTACTGGAATTAGGGTCTCTGTCGCTACCTTGTGCTGCTCTCAGATGTAATCAACCACCTGGATTTTGCAATATGAAGTAAAGGCACTCTGATGCTGAATACAACCATACTTTTTGTTGAAAGATCAGATGCTTGGTTGCTGAAATCCTGTGCCTTGCGAAAGTATTCGGCCCCCTTGAATTTTTCAACCTTTACCCACATTTCAGGCTTCAAACAAAGATAAAAATTTTAATGTTATGGTGAAGAATCAACAACAAGTGGGACACAATTGTGAAGTTGAACGAAATTTATTGCTTATTTTACACTTTTTTAATAAAGAATAAACTGAAAGGTGGGGCGTGCAATATTATTCGTCCCTTTACTTTCAGTGCAGCAAATTCACTCCAGAAGTTCATTAAGGATCTCTGAATGATCCAATGTTGTCCTAAATGACTGATGACAAATATAAGCCACCTGTGTGTAATCAAGTCTCCGTATAAATGCACCTGCTCTGTGATAGTCTCAGTGTTCTGTTTAAAGCACAGTGAGCATCATGAAGACCAAAGAACACAACAGGCAGGTCCGTAATACTGTTGTGGAGACGTTTAAAGCCGGATTTGGTTACAAAAAGATTTTCAAAACTTTAAACATCCCAGGAAGCACTGTGCAAGCGATCATACTGAAATGTAAGGAGTATCATACCACTGCAAATCTACTAAGTCCCGGCCGTCCCTCAAAAATTTCATCTCAAACAAGGAGAAGACTGATCAGAGATGCAGCCAAGAGGCCCATGATCACTCTGGATGAACTGCAGAGATCTACAGCTGAGGAGAGAGCGAGTCTGTCCATAGGACAACAATCAGTCATACACTGCACAAATCTGGCCTTTATGGAAGAGTGGCAAGGAGAAAGCCATTTCTCAAAGATATCCATAAAAAGTGTTGTTTAACACTGGAAAATCCAGGAATTTCGAGCTCCATAGGGTTCCAATGGTAGAAATGTTAAATGACCTCTCTCTGGGACTTGTAGTGTTAAAGTTTGCCACAAGCCACCTGGGGGACACACCAAACATGTGGAAGAAGGTGCTCTGGTCAGATGAAACCAAAATCGAACTTTTTGGACACAATGCCAAACGATAAGTTTGGCGTATAAGCAGCACAGCTCATCACCCTGAACACATCATCCCCACTGTCAAACGTGGTGGCAGCATCATGGGTTGGGCCTGCTTTTCTTCAGCAGGGACAGGGAAGATGGTTAAAATTGATGGGAAGATGGATGGAGCCAAATACAGGACCCATTCTTGAAGAAAATCTGTCTGCAAAAGACCTGAGACTGGGACGGAGATTTGTCTTCCAACAAGACAATGATCCCAAACAAAGCAAAATCTACAATGGAATGGTTCACAAATAAACGTATCCAGGTGTTAGAATGACCAAGTCAAAGTCCAGACCTGAATCCAATCGAGAATCTGTGTAAAGAGCTGAAAACTGCTGTTCACAAACACTCTCCATCCAACCTCACTCAGCTCCAGCTATTTGCAAAGGAAGAATGGGCAAGAATTTCAGTCTCTCGATGTGCAAAACTGATAGACATACCTCAAGCGACTTGCAGCTGTAATCGCAGCAAAAGGTGGCGCTACAAGGTATTAACTTAAAGAGGCCGAATAATATCGCACGCCCCAATTTTCAGTTATTTGTTTTTTAAAAAAGTTTAAAATAAGCAATAAATATTGTTCAACTTCACAATTGTGTCCCACTTGTTGTTGATTCTTCACCATAACATTACATTTTATCTTTATATTTGAAGCCTGAAATGTGGGAAAAGGTTGAAAAATTCAAGGGGGGGGGTGAATACTTTTGCAAGGCACTGTATCTGTAATCAAAGTTCCAGAAATGCACTGTACCTTTGATTGGCGTGTGTATCGACAGCGGGCCTTTGTGGGTCATGTCCTTGCTGTAAATTCCTCCTCCTGCATGCTCTACCACGTGCCCCCTTTTCTTTATTTAAATTTCGCGCTTTGCCACCATTGCTGCTACTGGCAGGGGTTGCACATTGCCACAGTAATGAGGTCTTCATTAAATAGTGCCGGAGTCCGCGCATGCACGTACCACTATCTCCAGCGCCATTTCATTGAAGATACCGTGGAGAAGACTGAGTGGCATCGGCGCGTGAGTAGATTTTTATTTTCTAACATCTGTGTACAATCACATACAAGATTTCTCCTCTACATCCCCCATGCTCTGGAATGCTCTACCCCAAAATATCAGACTCTTGCCTACTGTGGAAACCTTCAAAAGGAACCTGAAGACCCACCTCTACCAACAAGCCTACAACCTACAATAACCCTCAGTCCAGTACACCACTGCACAACCAGCTCTGCCCCAAGCTACTGTATCCTCACTCATCCCCTGTAGACTGTGATCTCTCACGGGCAGGGTCCTCTCTCCTCCTGTACCAGTCTGTGCATTGTATTGGTCATGAGCATTGCACTTGTTTTATTACGTATATCCTTTTTCACATGTAACACGCCATGGACTAAATGATGCTATAATAAACAATAATAATTTCAAAAATTGACAAAAAATGCAGCATCAAAAATAATGCCATAAAAACACATTTAAAAGATACCCCAAAAAACACAAGTAAACTAATTTACTTAACAGTTGCAGAAATGCTGCAATATTAGAAACTAACCAAAAGCTCCGCCATTTATATTGTGACACTTGGTTACCGATCTGCTTTAATATGAGGTTCTATATAGGCATGTATGTATATGCATTGTACCAGAAATTCGCTTTTTGGAGTGAGGCAATCTGCATATTAAGAGGTAGGCCGCTGTGATGAATTCAGATATCCTCTACCAGCGCATCAGATGCCATCAGCATCACACCAGCGCTCCCCCTTCCCTCCATTATCTCATTACAATTCTGGCAGTAGACGAGGGGCAGCTGCAGGAAAGTCAAAACGTGATATATGGAGGAATTCCTGATAATTCGATTCTCTAGCTCAATACTTGTCAAACTGCAAAGCGCAGCTAGGGAGGCAGTTTTGACAGGAGCAATCATGGACAAGTGCAGGCTTCGCTCCGGATGGATTCACTTTGTATTTGCCTTGCAATGAGTTCAGGAGACAGAAAAAGTAACTGAGTAATAGGTTTAACTTTGGTAGGATTTTCGACGATTCGGGGGTGACATCCAAGCATCTTGATTGTGAAGCCACAGAAGATAAATGCTTGAGTGTGTAAAGTAATTATTGCACTAAAAAAAGCTTTAAAAAAAATTACAAAAATGGAATAAAAAAAAAAGTCCTTAGAAAAATCCAAAATATTGCACAAATGTCTCAATATCACATTGCAGTGGAGCTGGTTCTATGAAAGGAGTGAAGTCCACAAAGAATTCTGAGTACAGTGGGCAAAATAAAAAGTGAATTTAGGACCACATAAAAGTATCACATAGTGTCAAGGTGATGTCTTTATTGTTCTATATTCTAAAAAGCAATTAGCACACCCAGAAGAGAGCACAAGACAGTCCCTAAGACAAAGCCATACACTCAGCATCCTTCGTTGGTGTATTGATACTATCCTATGCTCTTTTGTTAGTATGCAACTTAAGTTTCATAATTAAAAAAAAAAAAAATTGTTAAATGGTATGTTTTGGCTTCTCCAATTTATAGAGAACATCTTCGGCATTGAGAACACCTACCAAGATTAAAGCTCTAAACCAACATCTATCCAAATGGATGCAGTTTGATTAAGGCCATGTGCGCACGTTGCGTCGTGTCCTTGCAGAAATTTCTGCATGGATTTGACAGCACATATGCACTACAGATCGATGCAGTGTTTCTGCAGAAAAAAAAGCCGCTTTCATGCACTCTGGATGCAGCCTCTCCCATAGACAGAGCAGGAACTGCATCCAAAGCGCACGGAATAATTGACATATTGCTTTTTAGAACGCAGCTATTTGAAACAAAATTTTGGCATCCAAATCGCTGCTGTCTCAAACGCAACGTGCGCATGGATTATGCACAGATTGTGCAGGGGACGCAGGTCGCATGCATTTCCGCTGCGGTGCAATACGCAGCGTAAATGCATGAAATTCGGCAACGTGCACATACAGCCTAAGGCCTCCAACACACTCACGTGAAAATCACGCACGTGCCACGAGACACGTATTTACCCTGCGTGTTGCGTGTGGTAAGTGTTTCGGGTACGTGCGGGCCGCGTGTGTTCTCCGTGTGCTATCCGCGATAGCACACGGAGAACCGGTAATTTGCATACTCACGTGGTCCGTGCTGCTGTCCAGGGTTCTGAGCTTCGGCTCCAGCCCCGCCCACTCCCCGCTGACGCTGCTTCCGGCCGAGCGGAGGGGCAGAGATTAGCGCCCGTGACAGCACGCTCTCCTCCTTAACACGCTCATAACGAGCGGTGGCCGGCAGGAACATTTAGCAGTGGAAGATTCTGCAGGTAATAAGGAGGTGAGTATGTGTTTTTTTTATTTTTGAATTAATGACACGTATTCTCCGGCGCGTGTCACACGGAACCGCATCTACACTACATCCGTTTGGTACAGGTGCGGGCCGTGTGACACCCGTGCTGTCGGAGAATACGTGGACATGTCAGCGTGAAAAAAAATCACGGACGCACGTAAGTATGGAACGGACACACGTTCCATTCCAATATACTTATGTGTGTCCAAACAATAATGGAAACATAGATCCACGCGTCTCCGTGCCGCCGGTACGTGAAAAACTGCCAAACACGTACCGGCGGCACGGATGTGTGTCGCAGGCCTAAAAGAACTCCCTAGGTAAAGAATTATTACCAATGCCGGTGGTCTGTGAAATTTTCATTATACCATTCAGACACTGTTAAGTTTCCTAAGTTCGTCTTCACTTTTTTTAATGCTTAAAGTGGCTTAAATGTTGAAGTTTCCTTTGAATATCTTCCAGATTCCATAAAGATTCAAGGCAAGCCATTTGAATTTTTGTCTTTGTGGTACATATGGTGTTTCAGCATCATGCGGAAAATGACATTTCCCTTAGAACCTACCATTTGTTCATTTTTGCCTCCTCATTCTACTTTCCCATTGTGTCTCCTACCCTGCTGCTGCACCACTTGCTAATGAGCATGTGTAGTGTGGCACATTGCTACTGTTGCTACACATGCTCAGTATCAGTAAGTCTGGAGGCGTCGTTCCCCAGAGGATGTCATTGATGGCAAGTAGTAAAATGGGGTGACTGGCATCCAGAAGAAGTATCACGCAACGTAAGTACTTCTCTAGAAACACAGGAACGGAGCCTACAGGAAACCTGTCCTGGAAAAGCAAACTGCACGTTAAAATTATGTGAACTAAGTAGCTATTAATTTTTTTATGTTAGAAACAGGATACACAAAAAAAAAAAATCTGTCAGAGTACTTCTTTTAAATTATGACCATTTGTTCTTATGAGAACACAATTCACATCCTTAACATTGACATTATACCTTTGGCTGCTTCCTGGGCTTTCACCCTGCCAAAAAAAGAACATACAGTCCATTACTCATATTATTAGAAAAGTCAATATTATAACAATTATGACAATACTTCTTGATACATATATTCCCTGCAATGCTAAAAATCTACCTATTTTGGCATAAAAATGTCGTGTAAAACAGATTTTGATGACCATTTTAACAGTTTAGTGATGGAGCCAATTTTGACCTTAATGACCAAGCCCAATTTTTATTTTTTTAAGTCTGACCAGCGGCACTTTCTTAGGAAAGAACTTGGGAATGCGTCAACATATTCCAGTCATTCTTTATGATAGTGGTAAATTTAGGTCGATAGGTTTTGTGCTTATATAGTAAAATCCATCTCACTATTAAGGGGGCTTTACACGCTACGATATCGTTAATGTTTTGTCGTCGGGGTCAAGTTGTTAGTGACGCACATCCGGCGTCATTAACGATATCGCAGCGTGTGATACTGACCAGCGACCTTAAGCGACCTCAAAAATGGTGAAAATCGTTCATGGAGAGGTCGTCCCAAACTCAAAAATCGGTAAGGGTTGTTTATCCAGGTGGTTCATCGCTCATGCGGCAGAACACATCGCTATGTGTGACACCGCAGGAGCGAGGAACGTCTCCTTACCTGCCGCCGGCCACAATGCGGAAGAAAGGAGGTGGGCGGGATGTTACGTCCTGCTCATCTCCGCCACTCCGCTTTGATTGGCCGGCCGCTTAGTGACGTTGCGGTGACGTCGCTGTGATGCCGATCGTCCCTCCCCCTTGAAGGAGGGATTGTTCGGCAGTCACAGCGACGACGCCGACCAGGTATGTGTGACGCTGCCGTAGCGATAATGTTCGCTACGGCAGCGATCACAAACAATCGCATGCGCGACGGGGGCGGGTACTTACACGCTCGCTATCGCTACAAATTGCTAGCGATATCGCTACCGTGAAAAGCCCCCTTTACTGTTCTCCACATTTTGTCCAGAGCTCGAACATAGGCTCCGCCATGGCCTTGTTCATTTGAGCTGGACCATCTGGTTTCACTCTTGATTAACAACTTCTTTATTGCTTGAAAAATTCTTATACACGGGACAGCAAGTATTTGCATGAAAATGCGTTTCTGGGGTGCATCCACCCTTAATCATGGTCACTAAACTTGATGTCCTGTATAGCAGAATTTTTCAAGCAATAAAGAGGGAGTTATTCATTGAGCTGGACCATCTTGTCTCACTCATGCTTTGTGTTTATTTGTCAAAATATTGGAGATTTTGAAAATTGGTGAAAATTTAGAAAAAGTTGTATTTTTCAAACTTTCAATTTTTTATTTTTTACACCATTTACTCACGCTGTATAAAAGAATTTAAAGAAATAAAATTGCCACATGTCTAGTTTACATCTGTATAATTTTTCAAATGTCATTTTATTTTGTCAGGAAGGTGGAAGGGTTAAAATTTTATCAGCAATTTTTCAAGAAATTTCTTTAGATACCTATTCGGAATGAAATGGATTTTGGAGGGGCCTATATATTGGAAGCTCTCCAAAAAGTGATACCATTTTGAAAACCGCACCCCTCAAAAATATCAGTACTGCGGTCAGGAAATTTGCTAACCCTTAAATGAAAACAAAGTGGAATTAAAAAAAAAAAAAAAAAAAAGAAGAGAAACATTTAAATTTTTCCTTAAATTTTGCTATAGCCCCAATTTTTTCACTTTTACAAGGGATAGCACGTGTAAATGGACCCCTCAATTTGTTACCCAGTTATTTCTGAGGTTGTTGATAACCCTACATGTGGTAATAAACCTCTGCTTGGACAAATAACAGGGCTTGGAAGGGAAGATTGTATAAGCACGGCAAGTTGAAGATTTTTTTCTTTTTACCACCATTTTGATAGTGGCATTTACGGGTTAATCGGCCCTGATCAATTCCAAAACCCATCGGGGCCGATGCCATAGAACGTTATATACAGCTGTTACCAATGGGATTTTCACCCGTTGGGTGCGCTATTCACTTATTTCTCACCACCATTTTAAAATGGCGTTGAAGGAATAAGGCTGCTTAACGGCTGCAGTTATAAATCACATTCGTGGTCATTAAGGGGTTAAATATGAAAGACTGAGGCAGTTTTTTTTTTTTTTAACAAAGCCCGCATTCATTATTTCCAGGAGAAATATGGGCATTATAGAAAAATGTAAATAAATATTTAAGTATAACCGCCATTTTAATTTTTATTTCATAAATTAATTTGATACATGAAAACAAGCAACTTTGCAAAGTGGCTTATCGGAGAAGTGGGCTTCTTTCATCATTAATTCTCAATTATCGGATAAAATCTGCATTCAGTGAAGTCAAAATTTTACATTACTGAGATAGGAGATGGCAGTTGGTGCTGAGAAGATTCTATGCAAATGGGAGGAGCTCTGCCTCTAGCTCTTCCCTCCTCCCCTTCCTCTATGCATAAAGTCTTAACAGTAGTAACTGCCATCTCCTAACTCAGTAATGGAAAAATGTGCCTTAAGTGAGTATAGATTTTACCCCAGAACTGAGAATTTTGAAAATGAATGATCAGCCCCGGCGGAGCAAGATGCCGATTTCTCTGATAGATCACAAAGCTGTTTAATTTTCATGTGTACAATTGATGACACAAGAATTAAAAATTGACAGTTAACGCTTTAAAGGATTATTCCCACAAAATAAAAAAAAAAAATAAAAAAACAGAAAAAGAGGAGGATAACTTGCTGATCGCCAGGGTCTGACCGCTCGGTCCTTCGTGAAATCTCAAGATCAAGGCTCTGGAACCGCGTCATGAGTGAAGCAGAGGTGTGAATGCTCAACCTTGGCTCCATTTATTATGTACGCGATTCATAGAGAAAGGAGAGTATTGAGCTTAGCATTCTCAGGCAGTGCCATAGACAATGAATGGAACAAAGACTGTGCATGCACAACTCCGCACCAGTGCCGGATGGGGTGGTCCGACCCCCAGTGATCAGCACACTATCCTTCATCTGATAGAAAAGGGATAACTTGCTTGTTGGCCAATAACCCATTACAACATACATGTTTCTCTAGTGTCCACATTCCTTTGGTTAGGTGCACTTGTCGGAACGCTCACTTGAAAGAGGTAGACCTAGCCGAAAAGATGTACCCCCTGTCTTTTTACCATGTGGCCTTATTCTCAAAATAGATGTGGGTACAATTGGTGGATGGCACAACTATCCCAGCTGGGAATAATCCTTCAGCAGTTACTGCCTTTTAATGGCTAAAATGAAATTATTTTCACAACGATCTTTGAAAACTACTTAGCATTTCATCTGGAATGATGACAGTAATGCAAACAGCAGCAACATTCACTCCTGAGTTAGTGCCCTATGCAGGAATTCAGCTCCCTATTTTTCCTCCTTACTAATTAATGCAAGAGGGAAGTTAAAATAGCACTCGTTGTTTTTGTCCATATTTCAAGCCCGTGAACATTTACATGGAGGTTGAAAAAAAAATTGCTGTATAATTAAAAGTCAAAATAAAAGATCTGCAGAAATCCTTAGAAAATTATGGAAAGTACACAACGAGTCCTACAGAAAATAATAATCTGATGCATTGTGAGGCCATGGTGCTATGGACACAATACCGTTTCATAAGCATGAATGTGCCCCATCCCTTTCTACTCCCATTTATGTAAGTCACATTAAAAGGTTTGTGCACTGGATTAACAAATGGTGCCATATTCTGACTACCACAAACTAAAATACATACCTCATCACTTTCTACGAGGTTTTCAAACTGTTAAAAAGAAGAAAAAACACAAAAGTTCAAAATGAAAATGAAGAGTCACAAAAAAAAAATAAAATACATATATAAATATACACACACATTTTATATTATATATATATATATATACACACACACACACACACACACACACACACACACACACACACACACACACATATACACATACATACACACACACAGATCAAAATTAGAGAACACACAATTTCCTAAATGTTGCGGTCATTGTGTAGTCCTATGTGATTGTATCCTAACATGAGTAAACTAGCAGTATTTTAAGCTTATTTCATGAATTGAAAAATTTTCAAAAACATATAATAAAAATGTAATTGAGTTAAATGTAAAACAACTCTGATCAAAATTAGAGAACACTTTCCGATACCTGCAAGTTATTGGTGTTAATCTGGCACCTGGTGCTAATTTCCATAATTATCTAACAAACACTATGTAACTGGCAGCCTAACTTTCCAGTTTGCACTGACTTGGCAAAAATGATGTGCTATTCCAAAGTGACTGAAACCTCTGGCAGCAGATTGTCTAGAACAGACCTGGGCAAGGGGCGGCCTGCGGGCCACATCCGGCCCGCCTACTCTCTGTGACCGGCCCGCCTGGCTCAGGGCGTCCTAGCTGGCCGGTCAGTGATGAGGGCAATCTGACCTGTTGTCCGGAGCTCCAGGCTCCAGGAGGCGCGTGGTCAGATTGCCCTCATCACACGCTGTGTTCCGGGTAGGAAACAGAGGACAGATCCTGCAGCTCCGCACAGTCAGTGCAGGCAGCGGAACGCAGGAATATCTCCTCTGTTCCCTGCCCGACACCTTTCTCTGTGACACACGCGCGCCCTGATATCGTCAGTACGGCGCGCGTGTGTCATTTGAAAAGTTCCCACCCGGCAGCAGAAGACGCTGCAGCAGCCGGGGCCGCATGGAGAGAAGCAGCGGCTCCTAGGAATACAGCGTCGGCGCAGCCTGGGCATCTGAAAGAGAAGCCGCTCAGCGGGGGGCACGTACGGAGGAGCCTGAGGAGGGGACAATAAGAAGACAGGTGAGTGGTTACTAGTAATCTGCGGGGGCAATGTGGGGGGGGGGGGGGGTAACTTGACAAATATTTGAGGTGTAGGGGTGCAGTATATGGGAATGTAGTTTTACAGGTGTGGTATATGGGGGGGGGCGTGTAGTGGTGTACTATATAGTGGTGTAGTGGTGTAGTATAATACAGGTGTATATAGTGGTGTAGTATAATACAGGTGTATATAGTGGTGTAGTATAATACAGGTGTATATAGGGGTGTAGTGGTGTAGTATAATACAGGTGAATATAGTGGTTTAGTATAATACAGGTGTGTATATAGTGGTGTAGTGGTGTAGTATAATACAGGTGCATATAGGGTATATAGAAAAAGTCCAGCTCACCCAATGGAGACGGCTAAATGTTTGATCGGTGCACGGAAAAGAAAGCAGGATCCCTCTGCAGCAGGACGTAGTGTAGAAAATTATCCAGCATCCAGATCAGTAGATTGGAATAAAGGAAAATTGATTTTTAACCAAACTTCATAAAAGCATAAAATTCTCCATCATGATGAAGAGCACATCACAAGGCGTGTAAGGTACACGCCTTACACGCCTTGTGATGCACTCTCCATCATGATGGAGAATTTTATGCTTTTATGAAGTTTGGAATAAAGAAAAATTGAATTTTAACCAATCTACTGATCTGGATGCTGGATAATTTTCTACACTAGGTGTATATAGGGGTGTAGTATAAATACAGGTGTATATAGTGGTGTAGTATAATACAGTTGTATATAGGGGTGTAGTATAATACAGGTGTATATAGGGGTGTAGGGGTGTAGTATAATACAGGTGTATATAGGGGTGTAGTATAATACAGGTGTATATAGGGGTGTAGTATAATACAGGTGTATATAGGGGTGTAGTATAATACAGGTGTATAAAGAGGTGTAGTATAATACAGGTGTATAAAGGGGTGTAGTATAATACAGGTGTATATAGGGATGTAGTGATGTAGTATATAGTGGTATAGTGTATAGGGATGTATATTATAGGTGTAGTATGTGGCGGGTGTAGTGATGTAGTATATGGAGATTGTGTGTATAATAAAATAAAATAAAAATTATATATATATATATATATATATATATATATATATATATATATATATATATATATATATATATATATATATATATATATATATATATATATATATATTTATATATATAAGAACCGAGTTAAATATATTAGTCCGGCCCTCTAAAACCATCCCAACTTCTCATGCGGCCCCATGGGAAAATTAATTGCCCAACCCTGGTCTAGAAGAAGGCCAAAGGGGTGACCCCATCAGCCATAGCAAGAGAATTTGGTCATTCCAAGTCTGGAATTTTGATAATATTGCATCTATACAACATCACAAACTCTTTCAAATCCCTCAAGAAGGCTGGTCTCCCTCGAAAGGCAAATGCAAAAGAGAACAGGATAATGTGAAGAATCTCCATGGGTAATCGATTCAGCACTGCAGCTGGAATTGCTCGCCAGTTCTGCAGTGAACACGGTAAGGATCTGTCTCACCATACAGTGTCACAACGTTTAAGAGCATTTTGACTGAAAGCCCACTCTGTAGTGACCAATCCTATCATTAACAGAAAGAATCAAAAGGCAGACTGACCTTTGGTGAGGAGCATGTTGTGTGGGCAGAGAAGAAGTAGTCCACAGTTCATTTTAGTGATGAAATTGGAGAGAAGCTCTGCGTCACCGATATGTAGGTGCTCAGGGGGAAAAAACAGTCAAATATAGAGAATACCCCGGCACACTATTACTCCCAAAGAAAATTAAATCATGCGACTGTTCATATGAAAATTTCTTTTTATTGATCAAATAGTGCTGTAAAAATATGGAATATGATTTGTCCAAACAAGTCGACGTTTCGGCTGTAGGCCTTCGTCAGACTGGACTTTATCACTGCAAGTATGACAGTATGCAGACACGCCAAGGCGTGAGCCAAGGATTTAAACAGCGGAGGACAATGCATCAATTATGATATGTACTGTTATGGAGTTTGTATGTTCATACTGTTGGCAACGTGTAAACCAAGGACTATTATGTAGATGCACTGGAGTGCATGTGTCACATGCTATGCCAATAAAGATATCACCCCAAGGGTTAATAGCAGGTTCCTGGACCTAATATTAATTGTGCACAGGAATCACCTTCATATGTCTCACATATCACAGCCGGACTGTTGTGGGGTACATATTCTGCAGGTCAGTGGGAGGGGG